>NC_091221.1:1261763-1526763 GCF_040958095.1 Procambarus clarkii | reverse complement strand
ATACTGTATGTATAATACACATGAGAGAATGTGCAGTGACTTAATGTCTAACATATTCAGATATTTGAGTAGGGGTACCGAGTGATAACATTGGTACAGTATTTTTACATTTTTGTAAAGCCACTAACATGCATATAGCATTTCTGACTCATCATTTATTAAGCTTAGCAACAGTACAATGTGCTAAATAACAATCCTGGCTCAGCAAATTCTTTTTAATTTTTTATGATACACCACTCAAGTGTATACCAAAGAAATAGAAGGGTTTATGGCAGGCAGGTGGGTGCACTGGGTTTCATAGCTCCATTGTAAGAGTCTGTTATTTTTGGGTGATAAGAGCTTGATACGGGTGCATAATAAAGAAAGAAATTTAATTGAATTGGTGCAAAGTGGCAGACAAATGCATAAAGTGTTCAAGCTGGGATAGAGCATCTAATTATCATCAGAAGCAGTATATAAGTGGCAAAAGGAGCCATCAATCTGAAAAATAATCCATCATATATATATATATATATATATATATATATATATATATATATATATATATATATATATATATATATATATATATATATATATAATATATATATATATATATATATATATATATATATATATATATATATATATATATATATATATATATATATATATATATATATATGGCTACTAGATATATATATATATATGTAGTACCTAGTAGCCAGAACTCCCTTCTCAGCCTACTATGCAAGGCCCGATTTGCCTAATAAGCCAAGTTTTCATGAATTAATACATTTTTTCTAATTTTTTTCCTATGAAATGATAAAGCTACCCATTTCATTATGTATGAGGCCAATTTTTTTTTTATTGGAGTTGAAATTAACGTAGATATATGACCGAACCTAACCAACCCTACCTAACCTAACCTAACCTATCTTTATAGGTTAGGTTAGGTTAGGTAGCCGAAAAAGTTAGGTTAGGTTAGGTTAGGTAGGTTAGGTAGTCGAAAAACAATTAATTCATGAAAACTTGGCTTATTAGGCAAATCGGGCCTTGCATAGTAGGCTGAGAAGTGCATTCTGGCTACTAGGTACGACATATATATATATATATATATATATATATATATATATATATATATATATATATATATATATATATATATATATATATATATATATATATATATATATGTGTATATCACGAAAATAAACACGTGATTAAGAATGTGACAATGTCAGACCACGGAGGAAAAATGAAACAGGAAATTTCCTTAAGTACTTTCGTATATTAAATACATCTTCAGAAGGTCATCACCTTCTGAAGATGTATTTAATATACGAAAGTACTTAAGGAAATTTCCTGTTTCATTTTTCCTCCGTGGTCTGACATTGTCATATATATATATATATATATATATATATATATATATATATATATATATATATATATATGTCGTACCTAATAGCCAGAACGCACTTCTCAGTCTACTATTCAAGGCCCGATTTGCCTAATAAGCCAAGTTTTCATGAATTAATATATTTTCTCTAATTTTTTGCTTATGAAATGATAAAGCTACCCATTTCATTATGTATGAGGTAAATTTTTTTTTATTGGAGTTAAAATTGACGTAGATATATGACCGAACCTAACCAACCCTACCTAACCTAACCTAACCTATCTTTATAGGTTAGGTTAGGTTAGGTAGCCGAAAAAGTTAGGTTAGGTTAGGTTAGGTAGGTTAGGTAGTCGAAAAACAATTAATTCATGAAAACTTGGCTTATTAGGCAAATTGGGCGTTGCATAGTAGGCTGAGAAGTGCGTTCTGGCTACTAGGTACGACATATATATATATATATATATATATATATATATATATATATATATATATATATATATATATATATGTCGTACCTAGTGGCCAGAACTCACTTTTTGGCCTACTATGCATGGCCCGATTTGCCTAATAAGCCAAGTTTTCCTGAATTAATATATTTTTTCTAATTTTTTTCTTATGAAATGATAAAGCTACCCATTTCATTATGTATGAGGTCAATTTTTTTTTATTGGAGTTAAAATTAACGTAGATATATGACCGAACCTAACCAACCCTACCTAACCTAACCTAACCTATCTTTATAGGTTAGGTTTGGTTAGGTAGCCGAAAAAGTTAGGTTAGGTTAGGTTAGGTAGGTTAGGTAGTCGAAAAACAATTAATTCATGAAAACTTGGCTTATTAGGCAAATCGGGCCTTGCATAGTAGGCTGAGAAGTGCGTTCTGGCTACTAGGTACGACATATATATATATATATATATATATATATATATATATATATATATATATGTCGTACCTAGTAGCCAGAACTCACTTCTCAGCCTACTATTCAAGGCCCGATTTGCCTAATAAGCCAAGTTTTCCTGAATTAATATATTTACTATAATTTTTTTCTTATGAAGTGATAAAGCAACCCTTTTCTCTATGTATGAGGTCAATTTTTTTTTATTGGAGTTAAAATTAACGTAGATATATGACCGAACCTAACCAACCCTACCTAACCTAACCTAACCTATATTTATATGTAAGGTTAGGTTAGGTAGCCAAAAAAAGCTAGGTTAGGTTAGGTTAGGTAGGTTAGGTAGACGAAAAAACATTAATTCATGAAAACTTGGCTTATTAGGCAAATCGGGCCTTGAATAGTAGGCTGAGAAGTGCGTTCTGGCTATTAGGTACGACATATATATATATATATATATATATATGTCGTACCTAACAGCCAGAACGCACTTCTCAGCCTACTATGCAAGGCCTGATTTGCCTAATAAGCAAAGTTTTTCTGAATTAATATATTTTCTCTAATTTTTTTCTTATAAAATGATAAAGCTACCCATTTCATTATGTATGAGGTCAATTTTTTTTTATTGGAGTAAAAATTAACGTAGATATATGACCGAACCTAACCAACCCTACCTAACCTAACCTAACCTATCTTTATAGTTTAGGTTAGGTTAGGTAGCAGAAAAAGTTAGGTTCGGTTAGGTTAGGTAGGTTAGGTAGTCGAAAAAACATTAATTTGTGAAAACTTGGCTTATTAGGCAAATCGAGCCTTGCATAGTAGGCTGAGAAGTGCGTTCTGGCTACTAGGTACGACATATATATATATATATATATATATATATATATATATATATATATATATATATATATATATATATATATATATATATATATGTCGTACCTAGTAGCCAGAATGCACTTCTCAGCCTACTATGCAAGGCCCGATTTGCCTAATAAGCCAAGTTTTCATGAATTAATGTTTTTTCCACTACCTAACCTAACGTAACCTAACTTTTTCTGCTACCTAACCGAACCTAACCTATAAAGATAGGTTAGGTTAGGTTAGGTAGGGTTGGTTAGGTTCGGTCATTTATCTACGTTAATTTTAACTCCAATAAAATAAAATTGACCTCATACATAATGAAATGGGTAGATAAATACGTTGATAAATATTAATGTTTTATATTTTATTAAAAATACAGATATATACTTTGTTTCATACGTTAAATGTAACAGTATTTCAGTATATATTATATAAGCATAGTATATATAATTCAGTATATACAATATATAATAAGAGTGTCAGACCACGGAGGAAGAATTGAAACAGGAATTTCCTTTAGTAGTTTCTTATATTAATACATGTTCAGAGCGAACCATTCCTTCTGAAGATGTATTAATATACCCGAAACGCTTTTCCTGCCCGAAACGCTTTGCGTAATAGTGGCTTTAGGCATTGTATGTACTAGCTCCTATCTATAAAGCCAACAAACTTTGTAAAATCTCTTTATGTATGTACCTTTGCCTAAATAAAAATTATTATTATTATTATTATTATTATTATTATTATTATACGAAAGTACTTAGAGCATTCTATTGTGGTTTTAATATTGAACAATTATACATATACGAAACAGACAAATTTGGTGTCCGAAATAGTAAAAATATTAGGACGCCTTAAAAATATTTTTTCTGCCCGAAACGCTGCGCGTACTAGTGGCTTTACAAGAATGTAATTACTGTACTATCCAATGTATTCTCACAAACCCAATGTACCTTCTTGTATATATATAAATAAAAATAAATAAAATAAAAATTAGTGTGCGATGTGATCAATGTAAGGGGGATATTGGGTGTGCCTCGTATCCCCTACAACAACAAGAAGTTCGAGAGCGATGAGGCCGCCACCTACTAGCTTCAGGATGTCGTCGAATCTAAATCAACAATATACTACCGCCGCTACTTTCTCGGAAACGTAAGTACCTGCCGCTTTACTTCTCTCACCCTGCCTAGCCTGGCCTGGCCTGACCTGGCCTAGCCAGACCTGACCAGACCTGACCTGGCCTAGCCTTACCTAGCCTAGTCTGACCTGACCTGGCCTAGCCTTACCCAACACTAATCACCACACGTGACAGCCCAAACGAATCGCAAATAAGTACACGTAACAAGTCATATGCCCGGACACTTTCACCTTGGGGACTGAGTGGTAACTATTGTATAGAAGAGCCGGCTCCCTGAGAGCGGTAAGAGGCTAACGTGTGGTCTTGAAGGAAGTCGATAAAGCAGACAATTTTCAAAAGGAAGGGCAGCATAACGAGCAGACAGGAATGAACAGACAGTCGGTTATCCCATAATGTGTAATACGCCCCTCACAGCATGGGTGGAGTGGGGGGGGGGGTTGTAGCAGGGCACAGTATGGTGATGGTGCGGGTGAAGTACACACCCACTGAATTCCTGCCATCAATAATTGTTTTCATAACCATTAGAACAATGGCATCCCTCCAGCCACCATCCTTCCACTGACCCCCTCCTCTGGTCCTCCACCTCAGACAATAACCCCCCACACCCCCTCTCCCTTCCAGACATCAGCATGTCAAAATCAGTACCATAATGTGTTTAAACTATTTAAACTAAGTCATTGTGTATCTCAAGGTATCTTAATTCATTTGAAAGTGTACATGTGCATTCGTTCATATACTCGCCTAATTGTGCTTGCTGGGGTTGAGCCCTGGCTCTTTAGTTCCACCTCTCAACCGTCAATCAACAGGTGTACAGGTTTCTGAGCCTATTGGGCTCTTATCATATCTACACTTGAACCTATGTATGGAGTCAGCCTCCACCACATCACTTACTAATGCATTCCATTAGATATAATCATATATGATTACACATAATCATAATCATTCTATACACATAATCATATATGTGTACGTCAACGTATACATACATGCGTATATATACCTCAAATTAAAATACTGATAAACGAATGACCATGAACAAATTAATTTATAATTGTAGCATTATATATAATTTTAATAGACTAATTACGTGTTTATACATTTGAATGGTCCAGACAGGTGGCCAGCCTTGGACATATACACTTCTGGTAGGCACAATGACCTCATGTTAGACCCTTGATAGATTATGTGAGAGAGAGAGAGAGCTGGGGCAGGGAGGTGCGTGCCCCAGGGAGATAATCCATGCCCATGCCCCGCCTCGAGGTCAGTTCTCGAGTCACACCAAGAATAACAATCGAGCAAGTTGTCCTGACCAGGATGTGGCATATTAGGGAGGGTTGAGGAATAGGAAGCCTGTCTGATAGGGCTCTTGGCAAGCAGCTCTCCCTCAGTCTACCTATCTATATGGAAGAAATGTATCTAGGCCCTCCTCCCCCTGCCTATTCTCTCTCCCCCACCTTTCTTCCTTCATTTCCTCCCTCCTTCCCTCCCCCTCACTGGTGAGAGAGTAGTTAGAGAACTCGTAGTTCTCACGCTCGTGAAATTGTCTGCGACCCTGGAGGAATAGAGCGGAGGGGGGGGGGTGAAAGTAGATGACAATGGAGGAGTAGAGGGGAGCATTATATGCAGTGAACGTAGGTGTCTATGGAAGAGTACATCATAGAGGAGGGTGAAAGGAAGGTGACGATGGAGGAGGAGAAGGGAGGGGGTGTGAAGGTAGGTGATGATGGAGGAGTAGAGGGGAGGAGGGGGGCAAAGGTAGTTGTCTATGGAAGAGTACATCATAGAGGGGGGTGAAGGTAGGTGGCGATGGAGTAGAGCAAAAGGGGTGGGGGTTGAAAGTAATTCTGAGTTTAATTTTTTACTTATATATAGTGTCACCTCGGCTTATGAATGAATATTTATGAACTTTTCAGGTTACGAGCCTAATTTCTTCGAAAAATTTGAATCGGGTTACAAACTTTGCCTCGGGAAAGGAGTTTGTTGATATACGTATGGGCTGACCTAGCGCGTGGTGGCATGGTGATCGCGCCTCAGTTTACCAGTGTCTCCTGCCTAGTAAGTATCGCGCCTGAATTCTTTGTAAAGCATTACATTTGTTTGGGGATTTTTGGCTATTTGAACATAAAATTTGTTATGATATATCTTGCCATGAGTCCCAAGAAAGCCAGTGGTAAGGTTCAAGCCAAGAAAACACATGTGAGAATGACCATAGAGGAAAAACAAGAGAGCATTCATAAACATCAAAATGGTGCACAGGTTGTTGAACTAGCTAGGCAGTACAACAAATCTATGTCAACAATATGCACTGTACTTGCTAAGAAAAAGGACATTATGAACATTAAAGTGGCAAAAGGCATATCAACAATCCCGAAACAAAGAACACAAACACTTGAGGATGTTAAAAAGTTTTTATTAATTTGGATACACAACAAGGAGTTAGCAGGTGATAGCATTTCAGAGGCCATCATTTGTGAGAAACCAAGGCATTTGCATGAAGACCTTTTAAAGAAAACCCCTGGAACGAGGGGGGGGGGGGAAAGATGAATCAAGTTTGAAAATGTGAAAAGTTTGTGTGACAATAGAGCCTCGTGGAAAACTTTTGCTGTGGTCATTACCTGGTGGAATGCACCCAGGATGGAGTATCAGGGCTATACATCTTTTAAATCATAAAAGTAATAAACATTTCCCATCAACCTTACAAACAATATTAACCTATTTTCATGTATTTCCCCCATGTGCATTTTAACAAAGTTGCTAAATTGCCTTTATCATTCTGTAAAATTTCAATTACAGTACTGTATGTATAATTTTGTTAGTATAAATGGACTGAATATTCTGAAATTGCTATTAATTTTACAATTTCAGATTCAAAGGTGGTCTGGACACCCAATTTGGTCAGACAGGTGAAGAGAGCATTTAGGATAGTTCGAAGAGATGAAGATGGTCGCAATTGTGTTCGAAGAGGCAAACGCCCCCCTTTGCTCCTGACATTATGTTCAACCATTGACCTCTGCACACCTAACACAAGGTAGGTTGAAAACTCCTCCTTCATGTCATTGGTACATTAGCCAGAAACTCAGAGCTCATGTAGGAATATCCCTAAAAAAAAAAAAAAGTGGCCCCAACAATGCATCCTCCAAGTCTGGAGGATGAGCAGGAGCATTGTCGAGAAGCAGGACCTTGAGTGTCAAACTTTTCTCTTGCAGATATTTTTTTATGGCAGGGCAAACCACTCTACATCACAGTTTTTCTGCACATTATATATTTTTTAAAACTCTTGGATTTTCGGAATGATACACGAGCAAGGGTTTAATTTTCAAATCGCCACACAGCACAAGAGTTAGCCTATCCTGACACAAGTTAGCCCAAGTTAGCTTGTGTCCGGGCAGTGACGTCTCCTCTTGGGTAATGTATGTTCTTTTCGGCAATTTTTTCCAGAATAGCCATGTCTCCTCACAATTAAACACTTGTTGTGGAATGTATCCATCAATACAGCACAGTGTACAAAATTTTAATTTTTTACTTATATATAGTGTCACCTCGGCTTACAAATGAATATTTATGAACTTTTCGGGTTACGAGCCTAATTTCTTCGAAAAATTTGAATCGGGTTACAAACTTTGCCTCGGGAAATGAGTTTGTTGATATGCGTATGGGCTGACCTAGCGCGTGGTGGCATGGTGATCGCACCTCAGTTTACCAGTGTCTCCGGCCTAGTAACTATCGCGCCTGAATTCTTTGTAAAGCATTACATTTGTTTTGGGATTTTTGGCTATTTGAACATAAAATTTGTTATTATATATCTTGCCATGAGTCCCAAGAAAGCCAGTGGTAAGGTTCAAGCCAAGAAAACACATGTGAGAATGACCATAGAGGAAAAACAAGAGAGCATTCATAAACATCAAAATGGTGCACAGGTTGTTGAACTAGCTAGGCAGTACAACAAATCTATGTCAACAATATGCACTGTACTTGCTAAGAAAAAGGACATTATGAACATTAAAGTGGCAAAAGGCATATCAACAATCCCGAAACAAAGAACACAAACACTTGAGGATGTTGAAAAGTTTTTATTAATTTGGATACACAACAAAGAGTTAGCAGGTGATAGCATTTCAGAGGCCATCATTTGTGAGAAACCAAGGCATTTGCATGAAGACCTTTTAAAGAAAACCCCTGGAACGAGGGGGAAAAAGATGAATCAAGTTTGAAAATGTGAAAAGTTTGTGTGACAATAGAGCCTCGTGGAAAACTTTTGCTGTGGTCATTACCTGGTGGAATGCACCCAGGATGGAGTATCAGGGCTATACATCTTTTAAATCATAAAAGTAATAAACATTTCCCATCAACCTTACAAACCATATTAACCTATTTTCATGTATTTCCCCCATGTGCATTTTAACAAAGTTGCTAAATTGCCTTTATCATTCTGTAAAATTTCAATTACAGTATACTGTATATAATTTTGTTAGTATAAATGGACTGAATATTCTGAAATCACTATTAATTTTACAATTTCAGATTCAAAGGTGGTCTGGACACCCAATTTGGTCAGACAGATGAAGAGAGCATTTAGGATAGTTCGAAGAGATGAAGATGGTCACAATTGTGTTTGAAGAGGCAAACGTCCCCCTTTGCTCCTGACATTATGTTCAGCCTATTGACCCCTGCACACCTAACACAAGGTAGGTTGAAAACTCCTCCTTCATGTCATTGGTTCATTAGCCAGAAACTTAGGGCCCATGCAGGAATATCCCTAAAAAAAAAAAAGTGGCCCCAACAATGCATCCTTCAAGTCTGGAGGATGAGCAGGAGCATTGTCGAGAAGCAGTTAACTAACTAACTAACTTTAGGTCATGTCCCATACTTCTTGGGGAGCTAATTGACACTGCTCCTCTCTTTACATTCCTCTCTCGTTCTGTCTAAACTCGGTTATGGCCCCGTTTACTCGTCTGCTTCTCCTTCTACCCTTCACCATCCGGACACACTGCAACATACTGGGTTACGGCTCAGCTCTGGTACCTTTCCTTCGACACCTACCCTAAGCCTGTATGTTGAAACTGGCGTCCTGTTTCTACAGGATCGCCATGATCGCTACTGTCTTCTCCACCTTGCACGGTCCTTACAGCACCCTCACTCTTGCTTATGTCATGCCTTGACCTTTACCCATCCTGTGGTTCCTGTTCCCCTTCACCACCTATCTCTTTCTGTACGGTTGTCTCTCTTACAAAATGCTCTTTCAGTTTGTGTTACCAATATTTCCCCTCGTGTCATTCCGTCTTTGCCCCTATGGAGGGGTCCCCGTTCCTAAATTCTGTAAGCCTTGACCCACATGACTAAAACTTTTACCCCCTCCTACAGTTCTAAATCACCTTTTCCTTGAACACTTTTCTTCACACTTGCACTCTATTTCCGTCTTCACCAATGGGTCTTAAGTCTGCAGACGGTGTAGGCTACTCTGTTGTTTTTCCTGACTGCACCTTTGTGTCTCCTGCCTCTGGAGACTAGCATCTTCATGGCAGAACTTTATGCTATTCTCTATGCTCTTCATCAACTCTTTTCTCGCTGTCAATCCTCCTCTGTGTTTGTAGTTGACACTTGCAGTGCCCTCATGGCTCTAGAATCCTTTAATCCAGTCCATCCTTTGGTAGTTGAAATTCAACATTGGCTGTTTCTTATCTCCAGTAGATTTAAGACAGTGGAATTTCGCTGGATTCCCACCCATATTGGTGTGTTCTTAAATGAGCGTGCGGACACTTCTAAGGAAGTTCTTCTTCTTCTAAGGAAGCTATCCGCACCTGTCCCATCTCTCGTAAAGGTATTCCTTATTATGACTTTTACCCAGTTATTCATTTCACCATTCTTGCCCGTTGTCAGGGTTGTTGGTCTTATGTTACTGGTAACAAACTGCGTGCTCTTAAGAGTACAGTGATACCTCGGAATGCGAGTGTCCCTGTATGCGAGGTTTTCGGAAGACGAGCAGTATTTACTCCAAAAATTTGTCTCGGAAGGCGAAGGTTACTTCGGGACGCGAGTTTGTTGATACGCGTACAGGCAGACCTAGCGCGTGGTGTTTCGGCGATCGTCGCCCCTCTGCCCCGCCGCCCCTCAGTTTACCATTGTCTCGCGCTCAGTGACTACCCCCACATCAATTCTTCTCGCGGATTTTCAGTGTTTTGTTGGATTTTTGGTGATTTGTCTATACAATTTGTTATTATATATCTCACCATGGGTCCCAAGAAAGCAAGTGGTAAGGATAAAGGCCAGAAAGCTCATGTGAGGATGACAATAGAGGAGAAACAAGAGATCATTCGGAAGCATGAGAACGGTACACGTGTTGTTGAACTTTGTAGGCAGTACAACAAAGCCACATCAACAATATGCACTATACTTAAGAAGAAAAATAAGATTATGGGTGCTAAAGTGGCAAAAGGAGTAAGAACATTAACGGCACAAAGACCACAAATACTTGAAGAAGTGGAAAAGTTGTTATTAATTTGGATACACGACAAGGAGTTGAGGGGTGATAGTGTTTCGGAGGCCATTATTTGTGAGAAAGCCAGGCTGTTGCACGAAGACCTTCTAAAGAATATCCCTGCAACAAGTGATGCAGATAAGAAAGAGTTTAAGGCAAGCAGGGGCTGGTTTGAAAAATTTAGAAAGAGAAGTGGTATCCATAGTGTTACAAGGTGTTACTCCCCTTCCAAACAGTAACTCCTCTCCTCCTCCCCCCTCCTCACCATCTTCCATACGCCTACAGCACTCGACAGCAAGGTAAGTAATAACTGGAACATAGTTTTGTAGGTTTATTTAGATGAATTAGGTAAATTAGGTATAAAAATTTAGTTTGATGTGGGGTTTTTGGGGTAGTCAGGAACGGATTAATTCATTTCCCTTTATTTCTTATGGGGAAATTAACTTCGGAATGCGAGTTTTCGGAATGCAAGGCGTCTCCAGGAACGGATTAAACTCGTATTCTGAGGTATGCCTGTAGTGTGTTCCCGTGGCCTTCCTCCTACCACCGTAACCGGTGGTGGGAAACGGCTCTGGCGAGGTTGTATATTGGTCATACATGTTTAACTCACGGGCACTTAATGGAGCGCTGCCCTGCTTCTTATTGTCCAAACCGTTGTCTCTACATGTCCTGACTTCCAGGACTTACGTGTCTTGCTTCCCGACCATCCCTCACTGTCAATTGTCCCTCGATAAAATTCTTGGTAAATTCAATACCTTTGATATTGTTCGCCGTATGCGTTTTTGTTCTTGTATTGGCGATGTTAGTGATATTTAGCGCACTATGATTATCCCACACATTTGATGGTTTGATAATTACTGTACTGTACAGTACTTTGGTTTGGAATGTATCAAATAAAGTTGTTTCATGTATTCAAATGTGTGAGAAAATCCACTGATGCTGTGAGATGAAGCGAACCTGTAACAAAGGCATTGCCAGTTGCATACTCTACCACCACTAATGGTAAAAGTCTTACAACTGGATATCTTGTGTGACGGGTTATGGTATCACAGAGAAGCGTCTATCCCAGTTGACATTAGCTTACGAACTGAAGCTTGGCAGCCGGCGCGGTAGGTCTGGAGTTCCCCCCCTCCCCCTCTCGGGGCGGGGAGGGCTGCGCGGACGATCGGCGCGGCAGTAAAGTGTGATGTTTGCTCGTTTGCTTGTTTCCTTGTGATTGTAGAGAGTTTCTACCTCACTGTTCGGTTTTTGTTTTAGTTTTTTACCATGTGGGGTTTGTTTTGTTATGCCTACCTTTCTGGGTGCCTAACCCCGGTCGATGGCAGATAAGGAAAACCCCAACCACAAAGGGGGTTTCCAGGGCCATTGCTTCCTGAAACCTTTCTGAAGGGGCCAGGTTCTGGTACTGGTCCCTGGTAGGTCTGAACTCCTTAGCTAATGTCCCGGTCTAATATAACATACATTAGCCCGATAAGTTCCAGGGAGGCTCCGGGGCTCACCCAGAAAAAGGCGTTTCATTACATTCAATGCTGGGTTTTTTCTGGTTGTCCTCAATGGTTTTCTTTCCTCCCTTCCTTCTAGGGTCTTCTCTGCTCTCTATGTCGACGATCTTACCCTTTGCTGTTGAGGCGATGATTCGCTTCTCCTTCAACAGCGGCTTCAACTTGCGATTGATGCCGTGTCATCTTGGGCCACCGATCATGGCTTCACGTTCTCTATGTCTAAGACTTGTGCTATGGCTTTTACACGGAAGCATGTCGTTCTTTCCCCCTCTTTGTCGCTTTATGGTCATCCCCTTGTGTACAAGGATTCCGCTAAGCTTTTGGGGTTAATTTTTGACACTCGTTTGTCTTGGTCGGCCCATATCTCTTACCTCCGAGTTGAATGCTCTATGACCCTTAGAGCATTCGGTTTTGTCCCATACTTCTTGGGGAGCGGATCGGCACATGCTCCACTCTTCACATTCTTCTCTAGTCCTGTCTAAACTTGATTATGGTTGCCCTGCTAACTTGTCTGCTTCTCCTTCTACTTCTCACCATCTTGATGCTTTGCACCATACTGGGTTGCGTCTCAGCTCTGGTGCCTTTCGTTTGACTCCCGCCTTCAGCTTATATGTTGACACTGGCTTCCTATCTCTCCAAGACTGCCGTGATCACTATTGTCTTTGCTACCTTGCGTGGTCCTTACAACATCCTCAATCTTGCCCCTGTCGTGCTTTGACTTTTACCCCTCTTATAGTTCCTGTTCCTCTTCACCACCTCCCTGTTTCTGTCGAGTTGTCTTCCTTGCACGATTCTCTTTTGGTCCGTATTGCCAATATTTCTCCTCATCTTATACCGTCCTTCCTCCTGTGGAAGGTCCCCCTTCCAAAATTTTGTACATCCCTGACCCACGTCACTAAAGCTTTTACTCCTCCTACAGTTCTGAAATGCCTTTTCCTTGAACACTTTTTCTTTACACTCCCACTCCATTTCCATCTTCACTGATGGGTCTAAGTCTGCAGACAGGTTAGGCTACTCTGTTGTTTTTCATAACCACACTTATATGTGTCACCTACCTTCAGAGACTAGCGTCTTTACTGCAGAACTTTATGCTATTCTCTATGCTCTTCGTCTCCTGCTTTCTCATTGTCAATCTTCCTTTGTGGTTGTAGTTGACTCTCGTAGTGCCCTCATGGTTCTGGAGTCCTTTAATCCAGTCCATCCGGTGGTCGTCGAGATTCAACATTGGCTGTTTCTTATCTCTAGTAAATTTAAGTCAGTAGAGATTTGCTGGGTTCCCAGCCATATTGGGGTGTCTTTAAATGAGCGTGCGGATGCTGCCGTTAAGGAGGCTGTCCGCTCTTGTCCCATCTCCTGTAAAAGTATTCCTTATTCCAACTATTACCCAGTTATTCATTCCTCCATCTTGCCCATTAGCAGGGTTGTCGGTCTTCTGCTGCTGGTAACAAACTGTGTACTCTTAAGAGTAGTGTGTCCCCATGGCCTTCCTCCTACAACCGTAACCGGCAGTGGGAAACGGCTCTGGCAAGGTTGCGTATTGACCATACACACTTAACTCACTGTCACTTAATGGAGCACTGCCCTGCTCCTTATTGTCCAAACTGCATTGTCCCCTCTTACAGTTGTGCATATTTTTGTTGAATGTCCTGTCTTCCAGGATGGTGTGTATCTTGCTTTCCGATCATCCATCGCGGTCACTTGTCCCTCGATAGAATTCTTGGTGAATAGGATGCTTTTGATATCGTTCGCCTTATGCGTTTCTGTTCTCGTATTGGCATCCTTTGGTGATATTTAGCGGCTTCTGATTATTCCGCACATTTGATGGTGCTATATAGCCTTCCCAGCTTGGTGTCTTTTTTTGATAATTACTTACATCTGACTTTTTGAAGACATTGTCTGGATCAACATCCTCCAAATTGTTGAATACTGTACCCTTAAAACTTTGAACGAGATTAGGCCTGTCATGCCTGATTTGCAATGTTGCCAACCCTGAGGCCCTCAATCGTTCCTAATGAGAGAGTTGACTTAGTTGTAGAATGATGTCTGCTGCTCAGTGTTGTATTTTTTCCAAAGCAGCTATATCCTTCTGAAGATGTCTCCATGTTTAGATACAGTAATCCAAGTGGGGGTGCACCAGAGACATATACAATTGAAACACTGCCTTCTTTTCCTTGAAGTCAAAGGAACTCTTGATTATTCCTAGGGTTTGGTTAGCTTTTTTGACCACTGCTGCTACCTGTCATGCCACTTTCAGTGAATGGTGGATTTTGACTCTGTTCTTTTCTTCATCAATCTGCTGCAAGGTAATGTTATTAATTTGGAAGTGGTGTCATACGTTATGCCCCACATGCAAGGTCTTGCATTTTTCAATATTAAAGTGCATTTCCTAGTCTTCTGACCATTTGTGGAGTTCATGTAATGAACTCTTCATAAAGCTTCAGTATCATTTTCACTTTCCACTTTACCATAAATCTCAGTGTCTTCAAAAAATTTTTTGACTTGGTTTGTAATATTCACATCTGCCATCAATACAGAACTTTGATATCCCACTCACCACATTTCTCAATTCAGATTCATTCCCATTTAGTGTGTCTGCTATTTGTTTTAACCATTGATTTATCTATGGAGGTCGAGGGAGGGGGAAGACGTACCGTGCGCGCTCCGTTAAAATCGTGTCATTAACCGGGATTTTTAGGACTACTGCCGTGGATTACTGATTACAGACATAACAAAGTGCATAGTGGCCCGCTGGAAAATTGAAAATAGTCATTAACAATAGAACTTTGTGCTAAATAGAGAATAAACGGGAGACACGTGTGAGCCAGTGAACGAGGCTTTGTGTACATGCGTGTATTAGGAAAAAAATAGTGAACGGTGATTCGTGGAACAGTGAAGTGGAACGGGTATCACAACAACATATAAGTTGGAAGTGAAGGAAAATCGTGCATAGACTATTATAAATATAGAATACTAGAAATATAGAATAGTGGCAAGAGGCGGCATCAGTGGTTATAAATCGGGTAACTGGAAACTGGTGACATCAACCTGGGACAACAAGAGGTCACCTGTATTCACCGGGGACCAGCTTCGCTACCCTACGCTAAGTACCTGCCATAAAGTCTGAACAAAATAACATACATAATATTACTAATATACGGTATACATATAATATTATAAATATTAAACATATAAATATATATACATATAATTTTATAAAGAGTTAAAAGGACTGACATCAACAAGTGATCCATACAGTGACTCTCAAATACAACACAATACACCAGACAATGGAGAGGTGTGGCGAGTGTTCGGAAGTACTGGGAAAACGAAATGCAGGCGTAACGTGCTGCATCTGTAACATAAGATTCCACCTGGGCTGTACAGAATTAGCTCCAGGATGCATAAAAAGGCAAGGAATTTACTGGGTTTGCAAAGATGACAGATTAATGTTAGAGAACATAACTAAACTGATGAAAAACATTCCCGAGTCACAGAGATTATCATTCACAGACAAGTTACCAGTGATATATGCGGACTGGGAAAAGTCAACATTGGATAACGACCAAAACTCAGGAACAGATAGTTTAGAGAACTGCAGCAGTAATGTGGAGGAAGAGGGTATTGTGGTACAAAATAACAGCAATATTACAGAGCCAGATAATATAAACAATGAGAGCAACAGTGAGACAGAGTGCATAGATGAAGGAATTGGGACGAAAAATGGAGATGGCTCCAATAAAGAGGTAGACAAGACAGTCACAGATATAAATACCTTGAAAAACGCAAAACCGGAACACATTTGCAAATTCTACGCTAAAGGAATATGCAAATATGGAAAATTAGGAGCAAAATGCCATTTTCTGCATCCTCAAAAATGCAGGAACATGTTGGCGAGGGGTACATGCCGTTTTGGAACAGGGTGTAGATACTTCCACCCTAAATTATGTCAATTTTCAATTAGGGACAAAAAATGCTACAATCTTCAGTGTCCGGAATTCAATGTGAGAGGTACAGAGCGTTATAGACGGGAAGATCAATATGACACTACTGGAAATTTTTTAGAGGAAGGCAGAAACAGAGTAGTAAATATAAGAGAGAGGAACAGTCAGATGGAACCACTACAGGATTACAGAGGGGAACGGAGATACCCACAAGACTGGAATTCAAATTACCAACAAGCACGCAGGTACTACACCAGACAACACCCGTCCTACTACCAAAACTGGACGAATCACTTCCAAAACGACACACCCTGGACGCAAACACAGTGGCCTCCTTATCAGAGCCTCAGATATTAACACCAAGTAAGGCTTCCAGCACTTCCACTAACACGATAACATCATTTATATTTGCCAACATCCAGGGTATAAAAACACGCAAAACCAACAAAGTTCAATTTATAGATGGTCTCCTTCATGAGGCAAATGCAGTGTTTGCAGCCCTAACAGAAACCCACACAAAGGACTACCATGATGGTGAAATATGGATCTCAGAGTACAATCTTTTCAGATGTGATAGGAAACACCGGCTTCAGGGTGGGGTCAGCCTCTACATCAAAGACACACTCATCTGTACTGAGCTGCTAAACACCTCAAATGATATGGTGGAAGTGCTGATAATCAAAATAGAGATTCTAAATGTAGTTATTGTCCTTGTATATAAGTCACCGGAGGCAAACCCTCAGCAGTTTAAAGACCAACTAATGAAAATAGAACACTGCTTGGAAAACCTCACAAATCCAGCTCCGAACATCATCCTGCTTGGGGACTTCAACCTACGGCACCTGAAATGGAAGCACCTGGCTAATACAGTAATATCAGAAAGAATACCAGGAAGTAGCCTAAATGAACAGGCACATGCAAATGACCTGCTACGGATGTGCGACAGGTTTGCCTTAAACCAGCAAATAGTAGAACCAACTAGGAAGGAGAACACGCTGGACCTCATTTTCACTAATAATGATGAATTGATCAGGAACATAATGATTACAAATACCTGTTACTCAGATCACAACTTAATTGAAGTTATGACAACCATGGGGAGTAGACCTTCAAAACCAGTCCAGATTCCCGGTGGAGGAGATTTCAGCAAATTCAACTTCAATAATAAACAGATAAACTGGGAGCGAATAAACCAGGACTTGACAGAAATAAACTGGGAAGAACAGCTAGGAAATGCAAACCTGAACCAGTGCCTGGAAAAAATAAGCTCAGTAGCACTAGAAATATGTTCAAACCGCATACCTCTAAGAAAAAAGAGGAAGAGATGCAGATTGGAACGGGAACGTCGTTCCCTATATAGGTGAAGAAAACGAATCGCGGAACAACTTGAGAGTCGCACCCTATCTCAAGAACGGCGAAGAAGGTTAGGTAGAGAAATAGAAACAATTGAACGGAAGCTACAAGAATCATACAGAACCCAGGAGAGGCAAAGAGAGCAAAAGGCCATCAGTGAAATAGAAAGAAATCCGAAATATTTTTTCTCCTATGCAAAATCAAGATCAAAAACCACATCTAGTATCGGGCCCCTGCGAAAGGGAGATGGAACTTTCACCGATGACAACAAAGAAATGAGCGAGCTACTGAGGACGCAGTACGACTCTGTTTTCAGCGAGCCATTAAACACACTAAAGATTGATAACCCAAATGAATTTTTCATGGATACGATACCAACATCAAATCATATATCAGACGTCACCCTATCCCCACTGGATTTTGAAGAAGCCATAAACAGTATGCCTATGCACTCTGCACCAGGCCCGGATTCTTGGAACTCCATATTCATAAAGAACTGTAAAAACCACTATCGCAGGCCCTCCACATTCTGTGGAGACAAAGCCTAGATACTGGCGTTATTCCTGATATACTAAAAACAGCAGAGATAGCACCACTTCATAAAGGAGGAAATAAGGCAGAGGCAAAAAATTACAGACCGATAGCGCTAACATCGCACATCATAAAAATTTTTGAGAGAGTGCTAAGAAGTAAAATCACAAAATACATGGAATCACAGCAACTCCATAACCCCGGACAACATGGTTTCAGAACAGGGCGCTCTTGCCTGTCGCAGTTGCTGGACCACTATGATATGGCATTAGATGCTATGGAAGACAAACATAACGCGGATGTAATTTACACAGATTTCGCAAAAGCTTTTGATAAATGTGACCATGGTGTTATTGCACATAAAATGCGTTCAAAAGGAATTACCGGAAAAATAGGCAGATGGATCTACAATTTCCTGACCAACAGAACCCAATGTGTAATAGTCAACAAAATAAAATCCAGCCCATCAACCGTGAAGAGCTCAGTCCCCCAGGGTACTGTGCTTGCTCCAGTACTTTTTCTCATCCTCATTTCGGACATAGACAAGAACACAACCTATAGCACTGTATCATCCTTTGCAGATGACACTAGGATCTTCATGAGAGTAGGCAACATAGAGGACACGGCGAACCTCCAGTCAGATGTAGATCAGGTCTTTCTATGGGCTACAGAAAATAATATGGTGTTTAACGAAGATAAGTTCCAGCTCATGCGCTATGGAAAAAATGAAAATATAAAAACGGAAACCACGTACAAAACTCAGGCAAATCATAACATAGAACGAAAAGGCAATGTAAAGGATCTGGGTGTACTCATGTCGGAAGACCTTACCTTTAAAGAACACAATAAAGTAGCCGTCACAACTGCAAGAAAAATGACAGGTTGGATAACAAGAACTTTTCACACTAGAGATGCTATACCGATGATGATACTTTTCAAAACGCTTGTGCTCTCTAGAGTGGAGTACTGCTGCACAATGACAGCACCTTTCAAAGCTGGAGAAATTACTAACCTGGAGAGCATGCAGAGATCCTTTACTGCTAGAATCCACTCAGTAAAACATCTAAACTATTGGGACCGACTAAAGAGCCTAAAACTGTACTCCCTTGAGCGCAGGCGGGAGAGGTACATAATAATTTACACGTGGAAAATATTAGAGGGGCTGGTCCCAAACCTGCACACAGAAATAACATCACATGAGACCAGAAGACATGGCAGGATGTGCAGAATACCCCCGTTGAAAAACAGAGGTGTAACAGGTACTCTGAGAGAGAACTCTATCAACATCAGAGCCCCGAGACTGTTCAACACGCTTCCACTACACATAAGGGGCATAACTGGCCGACCCCTCACAGTGTTCAAGAGAGAACTGGATAAGCACCTCCAAAGGATACCTGATCAACCAGGCTGTGACTCGTACGTCAGGCTGCGAGCAGCCGCGTCCAACAGCCTGGTTGATCAGTCCGGCAACCAGGAGGCCTGGTCGACGACCGGGCCGCGGGGACGCTAAGCCCCGGAAGCACCTTAAGGTAACCTCAAGGTAAGGTATCTAATCTAGTATTCTCCCATTTATTCTATGTGCCTGTAATTTCCTTGCTAGTCTTTTATGGTTAGTACCTTATCAAAAACTTTAGCAAAATCCATGAATACTACATACACCAGGGACTGGTGGTTCAGGAGGTGGAACACCTTAGTCATTGTTTTGATGGTATATAGTGTATTGCACCTTCTGATTGCCTTGCCCTGCAGGTCCTGATTTATGTTTAGGTAAATGTTGGCAATCTTTGGACTTTGTATTGTAGTGGCCATTGGCTTGTGTATTGTTCTACTTTTAGTATTATTGTTTACTTGTGTGTGGATATTTGTGACCTCTGTGCAACTGTTTACTTTGAGCTGCGTGTGTTTAGGGTTACCTTCCCAAGTGCTCGCTGGTTTTGTTTCTGCCCTAAGAGGGTTGCCTTTCTTGATGGGTTTGGAAGACTTCTCGAGAGTGCCAACCTGTAGTGGAGAGTGGTTGACCTTGAGCAGAGCATGGGGTCTTTGACTCCTATGCTAGGCTTTGTTGTTAATGGATGTCAGGGTCTTTCTTGGGAAAAGCCCCTTGGGGCACCTGACAGCTGAGTTAGTTAAGTTAAGTTTAGTTCATTTATTATGCACCCCATACCCATCTTGTGGGCGGTAGTGGAAAGGGTTACAGAGGCACATAATGGGCTCAGGGACTGAACCCCACAATTCATTTAGCTAAGCAAGTTACAATCTTGATGAGCTAGTTACAAAATTCAATATAAGTCGTCACATCAATAATGGGTTCGAGATCGACCTCAAGTACAGTTTCTAAATTAAGCAACTGACATATGTGGAGAGCTAGTGTCAAAATTTATACGTTTGTCCTGCACACCGCCCCCCCATCCAGTGGGCAGCGGTGGATAGGTTACAATCACTTACTTACTACCTACAGTTAGCAAACTGGGGATATTTGGCTAAAATTTCTGATAACCAATGTTCCAGCGATGTGTCAATATTTCATTCAAAATGATCTGCTACCAGCTGACAGCTGAGTGGACAGCACTCGGAATTCGTAGTCCTGAGGTTCCGGGTTTGATCCCCGTTGGAGGCGGAAACAAATGAGCAGTTTTTTTCACCCTGATGCCCCTGTTCGCCTAGCAGTATATAAGTACCTGGGAGTTAGACAGCTGCTATGGGCTGCTTCCTGGGGATGTGAAACAAAAAGGCCTGGTCGATGACCGGGCCGTGGGGACGCTAAGCCCCGAAATCATCTCAAGATAACTTTAAGAAGATGGTGGGTACCCCTGTAGCTATCTCGTCGCCATGTATTATGTAGCCATAATATGTTACATCATCACACGAGATCTGTTGGTCCTACCAGGGACCAGAGTTGCAACCTAGCAGTCCTTCACAGAACTGCAGAGCACAAATGACATGCACGTACAGTAATGCCATATCACCGGAAAATCATCCTGGAAGTTGGCACAGCTTTACAGACAAACTGGTGGGTTCACAAGACTCAAAGCCTAAAAATTGCCATACAACTTTGTAAATGATTCAAACGAAACAAAATTAGTAATCTGAAACTGGCTCAAGCCTGTTGGTACTGATCGCCGCCGCCAGAAATTTATGATGTGCGATGTTAGTGCTATCGGTCTGTAATTTTTTGCCTCTGCCTTATTTCCTCCTTTATGGAGTGGTGCTATCTCTGCTGCTTTTAGTATGTCAGGGATAACGCCAGTATCTAGGCTCTGTCTCTAAAGAATGTGAAGGGCCTGCGATAGTGGTTGTTTACAGTTCTTGATGAATTTAGAGTTCCAAGAATCCAGGCCTGGTGCAGAGTGCATAGGCATACTGTCTATGGCTTCTTCAAAATCCAGTGGGGATAGGGTGACGTCTGATATATGAATTGATGTTGGTATCACATCCATGAAAAATTAATTTGGATTACGAATCTTCAGTGTGTTTAGTGGCTTGCTGAAGACAGTCATAATGATTCCTCAGTATTTCGCTCATTTCTTTGCTGTTATCTGTGAAAGTTCCATCTCCCTTTTGCAGGGGCCCGATCCTACATGTAGTTTTTTATCTAGATTTTGCATAAGAGAAAAAATATTTAAATATTCTCTTTATTTCTCTGATGGCCTCTTGCTCTTTGTCTCTTGGATTTTGTATGATTCTTGTAACTTTAGTTTAATAATTTCTATTTCTCTACTTAACCTTCTTCACCGTTCTTGAGTTATGGTGTGACTCTCAAAATGTTCCGCGATTCGTTTTCTTCACCTATAGATGGAACGCCATTCCCGTCTGAATCTCTTCCACTTTTTCGTATGGGTATGCAGTGAGCATATTTCTAGAGCTACTGAGTTTTTTCCAGGCTCTGGTTCAGGTTAGCATTTTCTGGCTGTTCTTCCCAGCTTATTTCTGTGAGGTCTTGGTTTTTTTTTTGCTCCCAGTTTATCTGTTTATTATTGAAATTGAATTTGCTGAATTCTCCTCCACTGGAACTTGGGACTTGTTTTGCAGGTTTATTTCCCCATGGTTGTCAGGGTAGGTGGAGGAGGTGGTGAGGGAGGGAAGAGGAGTGAGGGGGAAGCAGGAGTGAGGGGGGAGGAGTGATGGGGCGAAGGAGGGATGAGGGAGGGGGTAGAAGCGCCGGACCAACCGGGCTGTGGTGGATATGTGTGCCTGCTGCGAGCTGCTCCAAGCAACAGCCTGGTACACCAAACTCTCACAAGTCAAGCCTGGCCTCGGGCCGGGCTTGGGGAGTAGAAGAACTCCCAGAACCCCATCAAGCAGGAGGGGGTAGGAGGAAGGGCAAAAGAGAAGGGTTAGGAAGAATGAGGGAGGGGATAAGGAGGCAGGGGGAGAAGTAAGGGAGCAGGAGGGAGGAGTGAGGGGGTAGGAGGGAGGGCAGGAGTGAGGGGGTAGAAGGGAGGGCAGGAGTGAGGGGGTAGGAGGGAGGGAAGGAGTGAGGGGGTAGGAGGGAAGGCAGGAGTGAGGGGGTAGGAGGGAAGGCAGGAGTGAGGGGGTAGGAGGGAGGGCAGGAGTGAGGGGGGTAGGAGGGAGGGCAGGAGTGAGGGGGTAAGAGGGAGGGCAGTGGGGAGGGCAGGAGTGAGGGGGGTAGGAGGGAGGGCAGGAGTGAGAGGGTAAGAGGGAGGGCAGTGGGGAGGGCAGGAGTGAGGGGGTAGGAGGTAGGGTAGGAGTGAGGGGGGTAGGAGGGAGGGCAGGAGTGAGGGGGTAAGAGGGAGGACAGGGGGGAGGGCAGGAGTGAGGGGGTAGGAGGGAGGGCAGGAGTAAGGGGGTAGGAGGGAGGGCAGGAGTAAGGGGGTAGGAGGGAGGGCAGGAGTGAGGGGGTAAGAGGGAGGGCAGGGGGGAGGGCAGGAGTGAGGGGGTAGGAGGGAGGGCAGGAGTGAGGGGGTAGGAGGGAGGGCAGGAGTGAGGGGGTAGGAGGGAGGGCAGGAGTGAGGGGGTAGGAGGGAGGGCAGGAGTGAGGGGGTAGGAGGGAGGGCAGGAGTGAGGGGGTAGGAGGGAGGGCAGGAGTGAGGGGGTAAGAGGGAGGGCAGGAGTGAGGGGGTAGGAGGGAGGGCAGGAGTAAGGGGGTAGGAGGGAGGGCAGGAGTGAGGGGGTAAGAGGGAGGGCAGGAGTGAGGGGGTAGGAGGGAGGGCAGGAGTAAGGGGGTAGGAGGGAGGGAAGGAGTGAGGGGGTAAGAGGGATGGCAGGAGTGAGGGGGTAGGAGGGAGGGCAGGAGTGAGGGGGTAGGAGTGAGGGGGTAGAGTGAAGGGGTAGAGGAGTGAGGGGGTAGAGTGAAGGGGTAGAGGAGTGAGGAGGGTAGAGGAGTGAGGAGGGTAGAGGAGTGAAGGGGTAGAGGAGTGAGGAGGGTAGAGGAGTGAAGGGGTAGAGGAGTGAGGAGGGTAGAGGAGTGAGGAGGGTAGAGGAGTGAGGAGGGTAGAGGAGTGAAGGGGTAGAGGAGTGAGGAGGGTAGAGGAGTGAGGAGGGTAGAGAAGTGAAGGGGTAGAGGAGTGAGGAGGGTAGAGGAGTGAAGGGGTAGAGGAGTGAGGAGGGTAAAGGAGTGAGGAGGGTAGAGAAGTGAAGGGGTAGAGGAGTGAAGGGGTAGAGGAGTGAAGAGGGTAGAGGAGTAAAGGGGTAGAGGAGTGAAGGGGTAGAGGAGTGAAGGGGTAGAGGAGTGAGGAGGGTAGAGGAGTGAGGAGGGTAGAGGAGTGAAGGGGTAGAGGAGTGAGGAGGGTAGAGGAGTGAGAAGGTAGAGAAGTGAAGGGGTAGAGGAGTGAAGGGGTAGAGGAGTGAAGGGGTAGAGGAGTGAAGAGGGTAGAGGAGTAAAGGGGTAGAGGAGTGAAGGGGTAGAGGAGTGAGCAGGGTAGAGCAGTGAGGAGGGTAGAGGAGTGAGGAGGGTAGAGGAGTGAAGGGGTAGAGGAGTGAGGAGGGTAGAGGAGTGAGGAGGGTAGAGGAGTGAAGGGGTAGAGGAGTGAGGAGGGTAGAGGAGTGAAGAGGGTAGAGGAGTGAGGAGGGTAGAGGAGTGAAGGGGTAGAGGAGTGAAGGGGTAGAGGAGTGAGGAGGGTAGAGGAGTGAGGAGGGTAGAGGAGTGAAGGGGTAGAGGAGTGAAGGGGTAGAGGAGTGAGGAGGGTAGAGGAGTGAGGAGGTAGAGAAGTGAAGGGGTAGAGGAGTGAAGGGGTAGAGGAGTGAAGGGGTAGAGGAGTGAAGAGGGTAGAGGAGTAAAGGGGTAGAGGAGTGAAGGGGTAGAGGAGTGAGCAGGGTAGAGCAGTGAGGAGGGTAGAGGAGTGAGGAGGGTACAGGAGTGAAGGGGTAGAGGAGTGAGGAGGGTAGAGGAGTGAAGGGGTAGAGGAGTGAAGGGGTAGAGGAGTGAGCAGGGTAGAGGAGTGAGGAGGGTAGAGGAATGAAGGGGTAGAGGAGTGAAGGGGTAGAGGAGTGAGGAGGGTAGAGGAGTGAGGAGGGTAGAGGAGTGAGGAGGGTAGAGGAGTGAGGAGGGTAGAGGAGTGAGGAGGGTAGAGGAGTGAGGAGGGTAGAGGAGTGAGGAGGGTAGAGGAGTGAGGAGGGTAGAGGAGTGAAGGGGTAGAGGAGTGAAGGGGTAGAGGAGTGAGGAGGGTAGAGGAGTGAGGAGGGTAGAGGAGTGAAGGGGTAGAGGAGTGAGGAGGGTAGAGGAGTGAGGAGGGTAGAGGAGTGAAGGGGTAGAGGAGGGAGGAGGGTAGAGGAGTGAAGGGGTTGAGGAGTGAGGAGGGTAGAGGAGTGAGGAGGGTAGAGGAGTGAAGGGGTAGAGGAGTGAAGGGGTAGAGGAGTGAAGGGGTAGAGGAGTGAGGAGGGTAGAGGAGTGAAGGGGTAGAGGAGTGAGCAGGGTAGAGGAGTGAGGAGGGTAGTGGAGTGAAGGGGTAGAGGAGTGAGGAGGGTAGAGGAGTGAAGGGGTTGAGGAGTGAGGAGGGTAGAGGAGTGAGGAGGGTAGAGGAGTGAAGGGGTAGAGGAGTGAAGGGGTAGAGGAGTGAAGGGGTAGAGGAGTGAGGAGGGTAGAGGAGTGAAGGGGTAGAGGAGTGAGGAGGGTAGAGGAGTGAGGAGGGTAGAGGAGTGAAGGGGTAGAGGAGTGAAGGGGTAGAGGAGTGAAGGGGTAGAGGAGTGAGGAGGGTAGAGGAGTGAAGGGGTAGAGGAGTGAGGAGGGTAGAGGAGTGAAGAGGGTAGAGGAGTGAAGGGGTAGAGGAGTGAAGGGGTAGAGGAGTGAAGGGGTAGAGGAGTGAAGGGGTAGAGGAGTGAGGAGGGTAGAGGAGTGAAGGGGTAGAGGAGTGAGGAGGGTAGAGGAGTGAGGAGGGTAGAGGAGTGAGGAGGGTAGAGGAGTGAGGAGGGTAGAGGAGTGAAGGGGTAGAGGAGTGAGCAGGGTAGAGGAGTGAGGAGGGTAGAGGAGTGAGGAGGGTAGAGGAGTGAAGGGGTAGAGGAGTGAGCAGGGTAGAGGAGTGAGGAGGGTAGAGGAGTGAAGGGGTAGAGGAGTGAGGAGGGTAGAGGAGTGAGGAGGGTAGAGGAGTGATGAGGGTAGAGGAGTGAAGGGGTAGAGGAGTGAGGAGGGTAGAGGAGTGAGGAGGGTAGAGGAGTGAAGGGGTAGAGGAGTGAGGAGGGTAGAGGAGTGAGGAGGGTAGAGGAGTGAGGAGGGTAGAGGAGTGAGGAGGGTAGAGGAGTGAGGAGGGTAGAGGAGTGAAGGGGTAGAGGAGTGAGCAGGGTAGAGGAGTGAAGGGGTAGAGGAGTGAGGAGGGTAGAGGAGTGAGGAGGGTAGAGGAGTGAAGGGGTAGAGCAGTGAGGAGGGTAGAGGAGTGAAGGGGGTAGAGGAGTAAGGAGGGTAGAGGAGTGAGGAGGGTAGAGGAGTGAGGAGGGTAGAGGAGTGAGGAGGGTAGAGGAGGGAAGGGGTAGACTAGTGAGGAGGGTAGAGGAGTGAGGAGGGTAGAGGAGTGAAGCGGTAGAGGAGTGAGCAGGGTAGAGGAGTGAGGAGGGTAGAGGAGTGAAGGGGTAGAGGAGTGAGGAGGGTAGAGGAGTGAAGGGGTAGAGGAGTGAGGAGGGTAGAGGAGTGAGGAGGGTAGAGGAGTGAGGAGGGTAGAGGAGTGAGGAGGGTAGAGGAGTGAGGAGGGTAGAGGAGTGAGGGGGGTAGAGGAGTGAGGAGGGTAGAGGAGTGAAGGGGTAGAGGAGTGAGGAGGGTAGAGGAGTGAAGGGGTTGAGGAGTGAGGAGGGTAGAGGAGTGAGGAGGGTAGAGGAGTGAAGGGGTAGAGGAGTGAAGGGGTAGAGGAGTGAAGGGGTAGAGGAGTGAGGAGGGTAGAGGAGTGAAGGGGTAGAGGAGTGAGGAGGGTAGAGGAGTGAGGAGGGTAGAGGAGTGAAGGGGTAGAGGAGTGAAGGGGTAGAGGAGTGAAGGGGTAGAGGAGTGAGGAGGGTAGAGGAGTGAAGGGGTAGAGGAGTGAGGAGGGTAGAGGAGTGAAGAGGGTAGAGGAGTGAAGGGGTAGAGGAGTGAAGGGGTAGAGGAGTGAAGGGGTAGAGGAGTGAAGGGGTAGAGGAGTGAGGAGGGTAGAGGAGTGAAGGGGTAGAGGAGTGAGGAGGGTAGAGGAGTGAGGAGGGTAGAGGAGTGAGGAGGGTAGAGGAGTGAGGAGGGTAGAGGAGTGAAGGGGTAGAGGAGTGAGCAGGGTAGAGGAGTGAGGAGGGTAGAGGAGTGAGGAGGGTAGAGGAGTGAAGGGGTAGAGGAGTGAGCAGGGTAGAGGAGTGAGGAGGGTAGAGGAGTGAAGGGGTAGAGGAGTGAGGAGGGTAGAGGAGTGAGGAGGGTAGAGGAGTGATGAGGGTAGAGGAGTGAAGGGGTAGAGGAGTGAGGAGGGTAGAGGAGTGAGGAGGGTAGAGGAGTGAAGGGGTAGAGGAGTGAGGAGGGTAGAGGAGTGAGGAGGGTAGAGGAGTGAGGAGGGTAGAGGAGTGAGGAGGGTAGAGGAGTGAGGAGGGTAGAGGAGTGAAGGGGTAGAGGAGTGAGCAGGGTAGAGGAGTGAAGGGGTAGAGGAGTGAGGAGGGTAGAGGAGTGAGGAGGGTAGAGGAGTGAAGGGGTAGAGCAGTGAGGAGGGTAGAGGAGTGAAGGGGGTAGAGGAGTAAGGAGGGTAGAGGAGTGAGGAGTGTAGAGGAGTGAGGAGGGTAGAGGAGTGAGGAGGGTAGAGGAGGGAAGGGGTAGACTAGTGAGGAGGGTAGAGGAGTGAGGAGGGTAGAGGAGTGAAGCGGTAGAGGAGTGAGCAGGGTAGAGGAGTGAGGAGGGTAGAGGAGTGAAGGGGTAGAGGAGTGAGGAGGGTAGAGGAGTGAAGGGGTAGAGGAGTGAGGAGGGTAGAGGAGTGAGGAGGGTAGAGGAGTGAGGAGGGTAGAGGAGTGAGGAGGGTAGAGGAGTGAGGAGGGTAGAGGAGTGAGGAGGGTAGAGGAGTGAGGAGGGTAGAGGAGTGAAGGGGTAGAGGAGTGAGGAGGGTAGAGGAGTGAGGAGGGTAGAGGAGTGAGGAGGGTAGAGGAGTGAGGAGGGTAGAGGAGTGAAGGGGTAGAGGAGTGAAGGGGTAGAGGAGTGAAGGGGTAGAGGAGTGAGGAGGGTAGAGGAGTGAGGAGGGTAGAGGAGTGAGGAGGGTAGAGGAGTGAGGAGGGTAGAGAAGTGAAGGGGTAGAGGAGTGAGGAGGGTAGAGGAGTGAGGAGGGTAGAGGAGTGAGGAGGGTAGAGGAGTGAAGGGGTAGAGTAGTGAGGAGGGTAGAGGAGTGAGGAGGGTAGAGTAGTGAAGGGGTAGAGGAGTGAGGAGGGTAGAGGAGTGAGGAGGGTAGAGAAGTGAAGGGGTAGAGCAGTGAGGAGGGTAGAGGAGTGAGGAGGGTAGAGGAGTGAGGAGGGTAGAGGAGTGAGGAGGGTAGAGAAGTGAAGGGGTAGAGGAGTGAGGAGGGTAGAGGAGTGAAGGGGTAGAGCAGTGAGGAGGGTAGAGGAGTGAGGAGGGTAGAGTAGTGAAGGGGTAGAGGAGTGAGGAGGGTAGAGGAGTGAAGGGGTAGAGCAGTGAGGAGGGTAGAGGAGTGAGGAGGGTAGAGTAGTGAAGGGGTAGAGGAGTGAAGGGGTAGAGGAGTGAAGGGGTAGAGGAGTGAAGGGGTAGAGGAGTGAAGAGGGTAGAGGAGTAAAGGGGTAGAGGAGTGAAGGGGTAGAGGAGTGAGGAGGGTAGAGGAGTGAGGAGGGTAGAGGAGTGAGGAGGTAGAGAAGTGAAGGGGTAGAGGAGTGAAGGGGTAGAGGAGTGAAGGGGTAGAGGAGTGAAGAGGGTAGAGGAGTGAAGAGGGTAGAGGAGTGAAGGGGTAGAGGAGTGAAGGGGTAGAGGAGTGAGCAGGGTAGAGCAGTGAGGAGGGTAGAGGAGTGAGGAGGGTAGAGGAGTGAAGGGGTAGAGGAGTGAGGAGGGTAGAGGAGTGAGGAGGGTAGAGGAGTGAGGAGGGTAGAGGAGTGAAGGGGTAGAGGAGTGAAGGGGTAGAGGAGTGAGCAGGGTAGAGGAGTGAGGAGGGTAGAGGAATGAAGGGGTAGATGAGTGAAGGGGTAGAGGAGTAAGGAGGGTACAGGAGTGAAGGGGTAGAGGAGTGAGGAGGGTAGAGGAGTGAGGAGGGTAGAGGAGTGAAGGGGTAGAGGAGTGAAGGGGTAGAGGAGTGAGGAGGGTAGAGGAGTGAGGAGGGTAGAGGAGTGAAGGGGTAGAGGAGTGAGGAGGGTAGAGGAGTGAGGAGGGTAGAGGAGTGAGGAGGGTAGAGGAGTGAAGGGGTAGAGGAGTGAAGGGGTAGAGGAGTGAGGAGGGTAGAGGAGTGAGGAGGGTAGAGGAGTGAGGAGGGTAGAGGAGTGAAGGGGTAGAGGAGTGAAGGGGTAGAGGAGTGAGGAGGGTTGAGGAGTGAAGGGGTAGAGCAGTGAGGAGGGTAGAGGAGTGAGGAGGGTAGAGGAGTGAAGGGGTAGAGGAGTGAGGAGGGTAGAGGAGTGAGGAGGGTAGAGGAGTGAGGAGGGTAGAGGAGTGAGGAGGGTAGAGGAGTGAGGAGGGTACAGGAGTGAAGGGGTAGAGGAGTGAGGAGGGTAGAGGAGTGAAGGGGTAGAGGAGTGAAGGGGTAGAGGAGTGAGCAGGGTAGAGGAGTGAGGAGGGTAGAGGAATGAAGGGGTAGAGGAGTGAAGGGGTAGAGGAGTGAGGAGGGTAGAGGAGTGAGGAGGGTAGAGGAGTGAGGAGGGTAGAGGAGTGAGGAGGGTAGAGGAGTGAGGAGGGTAGAGGAGTGAGGAGGGTAGAGGAGTGAGGAGGGTAGAGGAGTGAGGAGGGTAGAGGAGTGAGGAGGGTAGAGGAGTGAGGAGGGTAGAGGAGTGAAGGGGTAGAGGAGTGAAGGGGTAGAGGAGTGAGGAGGGTAGAGGAGTGAGGAGGGTAGAGGAGTGAAGGGGTAGAGGAGTGAGGAGGGTAGAGGAGTGAGGAGGGTAGAGGAGTGAAGGGGTAGAGGAGTGAGGAGGGTAGAGGAGTGAAGGGGTAGAGGAGTGAGGAGGGTAGAGGAGGGAGGAGGGTAGAGGAGTGAAGGGGTTGAGGAGTGAGGAGGGTAGAGGAGTGAGGAGGGTAGAGGAGTGAAGGGGTAGAGGAGTGAAGGGGTAGAGGAGTGAAGGGGTAGAGGAGTGAGGAGGGTAGAGGAGTGAAGGGGTAGAGGAGTGAGCAGGGTAGAGGAGTGAGGAGGGTAGTGGAGTGAAGGGGTAGAGGAGTGAGGAGGGTAGAGGAGTGAAGGGGTTGAGGAGTGAGGAGGGTAGAGGAGTGAGGAGGGTAGAGGAGTGAAGGGGTAGAGGAGTGAGCAGGGTAGAGGAGTGAGGAGGGTAGTGGAGTGAAGGGGTAGAGGAGTGAGGAGGGTAGAGGAGTGAAGGGGTTGAGGAGTGAGGAGGGTAGAGGAGTGAGGAGGGTAGAGGAGTGAAGGGGTAGAGGAGTGAAGGGGTAGAGGAGTGAAGGGGTAGAGGAGTGAGGAGGGTAGAGGAGTGAAGGGGTAGAGGAGTGAGGAGGGTAGAGGAGTGAGGAGGGTAGAGGAGTGAAGGGGTAGAGGAGTGACGGGGTAGAGGAGTGAAGGGGTAGAGGAGTGAGGAGGGTAGAGGAGTGAAGGGGTAGAGGAGTGAGGAGGGTAGAGGAGTGAAGAGGGTAGAGGAGTGAAGAGGGTAGAGGAGTGAAGGGGTAGAGGAGTGAAGGGGTAGAGGAGTGAAGGGGTAGAGGAGTGAAGGGGTAGAGGAGTGAGGAGGGTAGAGGAGTGAAGGGGTAGAGGAGTGAGGAGGGTAGAGGAGTGAGGAGGGTAGAGGAGTGAGGAGGGTAGAGGAGTGAGGAGGGTAGAGGAGTGAAGGGGTAGAGGAGTGAGCAGGGTAGAGGAGTGAGGAGGGTAGAGGAGTGAGGAGGGTAGAGGAGTGAAGGGGTAGAGGAGTGAGCAGGGTAGAGGAGTGAGGAGGGCAGAGGAGTGAAGGGGTAGAGGAGTGAGGAGGGTAGAGGAGTGAGGAGGGTAGAGGAGTGATGAGGGTAGAGGAGTGAAGGGGTAGAGGAGTGAGGAGGGTAGAGGAGTGAGGAGGGTAGAGGAGTGAAGGGGTAGAGGAGTGAGGAGGGTAGAGGAGTGAGGAGGGTAGAGGAGTGAGGAGGGTAGAGGAGTGAGGAGGGTAGAGGAGTGAGGAGGGTAGAGGAGTGAAGGGGTAGAGGAGTGAGGAGGGTAGAGGAGTGAAGGGGTAGAGGAGTGAGGAGGGTAGAGGAGTGAGGAGGGTAGAGGAGTGAAGGGGTAGAGCAGTGAGGAGGGTAGAGGAGTGAAGGGGTAGAGGAGTGAGGAGGGTAGAGGAGTGAGGAGGGTAGAGGAGTGAGTAGGGTAGAGGAGTGAGGAGGGTAGAGGAGTGAGGAGGGTAGAGGAGTGAAGGGGTAGAGGAGTGAAGGGGTAGAGGAGTGAGGAGGGTAGAGGAGTGAAGGGGTAGAGCAGTGAGGAGGGTAGAGGAGTGAGGAGGGTAGAGGAGTGAAGGGGTAGAGGAGTGAGGAGGGTAGAGGAGTGAGGAGGGTAGAGGAGTGAGGAGGGTAGAGGAGTGAGGAGGGTAGAGGAGTGAGGAGGGTAGAGGAGTGAAGGGGTAGAGGAGTGAGCAGGGTAGAGGAGTGAAGGGGTAGAGGAGTGAGGAGGGTAGAGGAGTGAGGAGGGTAGAGGAGTGAGGAGGGTAGAGGAGTGAAGGGGTAGAGGAGTGAGGAGGGTAGAGGAGTGAAGGGGTAGAGCAGTGAGGAGGGTAGAGGAGTGAGGAGGGTAGAGGAGTGAAGGGGTAGAGGAGTGAGGAGGGTAGAGGAGTGAGGAGGGTAGAGGAGTGAGGAGGGTAGAGGAGTGAGGAGGGTAGAGGAGTGAGGAGGGTAGAGGAGTGAAGGGGTAGAGGAGTGAGCAGGGTAGAGGAGTGAGGAGGGTAGAGGAGTGAAGGGGTAGAGGAGTGAGGAGGGTAGAGGAGTGAAGGGGTAGAGCAGTGAGGAGGGTAGAGGAGTGAGGAGGGTAGAGGAGTAAGGAGGGTAGAGGAGTGAGGAGTGTAGAGGAGTGAGGAGGGTAGAGGAGTGAGGAGGGTAGAGGAGGGAAGGGGTAGACTAGTGAGGAGGGTAGAGGAGTGAGGAGGGTAGAGGAGTGAAGCGGTAGAGGAGTGAGCAGGGTAGAGGAGTGAGGAGGGTAGAGGAGTGAAGGGGTAGAGGAGTGAGGAGGGTAGAGGAGTGAGGAGGGTAGAGGAGTGAGGAGGGTAGAGGAGTGAGGAGGGTAGAGGAGTGAGGAGGGTAGAGGAGTGAGGAGGGTAGAGGAGTGAGGAGGGTAGAGGAGTGAAGGGGTAGAGGAGTGAGGAGGGTAGAGGAGTGAGGAGGGTAGAGGAGTGAGGAGGGTAGAGGAGTGAAGGGGTAGAGGAGTGAAGGGGTAGAGGAGTGAAGGGGTAGAGGAGTGAAGGGGTAGAGGAGTGAGGAGGGTAGAGGAGTGAGGAGGGTAGAGGAGTGAGGAGGGTAGAGAAGTGAAGGGGTAGAGGAGTGAGGAGGGTAGAGGAGTGAGGAGGGTAGAGGAGTGAGGAGGGTAGAGGAGTGAAGGGGTAGAGTAGTGAGGAGGGTAGAGGAGTGAGGAGGGTAGAGTAGTGAAGGGGTAGAGGAGTGAGGAGGGTAGAGAAGTGAAGGGGTAGAGCAGTGAGGAGGGTAGAGGAGTGAGGAGGGTAGAGGAGTGAGGAGGGTAGAGAAGTGAAGGGGTAGAGGAGTGAGGAGGGTAGAGGAGTGAAGGGGTAGAGCAGTGAGGAGGGTAGAGGAGTGAGGAGGGTAGAGTAGTGAAGGGGTAGAGGAGTGAGGAGGGTAGAGGAGTGAAGGGGTAGAGCAGTGAGGAGGGTAGAGGAGTGAGGAGGGTAGAGTAGTGAAGGGGTAGAGGAGTGAAGGGGTAGAGGAGTGAAGGGGTAGAGGAGTGAAGGGGTAGAGGAGTGAAGAGGGTAGAGGAGTAAAGGGGTAGAGGAGTGAAGGGGTAGAGGAGTGAGGAGGGTAGAGGAGTGAGGAGGGTAGAGGAGTGAGGAGGTAGAGAAGTGAAGGGGTAGAGGAGTGAAGGGGTAGAGGAGTGAAGGGGTAGAGGAGTGAAGAGGGTAGAGGAGTGAAGGGGTAGAGGAGTGAAGGGGTAGAGGAGTGAGCAGGGTAGAGCAGTGAGGAGGGTAGAGGAGTGAGGAGGGTAGAGGAGTGAAGGGGTAGAGGAGTGAGGAGGGTAGAGGAGTGAGGAGGGTAGAGGAGTGAGGAGGGTAGAGGAGTGAAGGGGTGGAGGAGTGAAGGGGTAGAGGAGTGAGCAGGGTAGAGGAGTGAGGAGGGTAGAGGAATGAAGGGGTAGATGAGTGAAGGGGTAGAGGAGTAAGGAGGGTACAGGAGTGAAGGGGTAGAGGAGTGAGGAGGGTAGAGGAGTGAGGAGGGTAGAGGAGTGAAGCGGTAGAGGAGTGAGCAGGGTAGAGGAGTGAGGAGGGTAGAGGAGTGAAGGGGGAGAGGAGTGAGGAGGGTAGAGGAGTGAGGAGGGTAGAGGAGTGAGGAGGGTAGAGGAGTGAGGAGGGTAGAGGAGTGAGGAGGGTAGAGGAGTGAGGAGGGTAGAGGAGTGAGGAGGGTAGAGGAGTGAAGGGGTAGAGGAGTGAGGAGGGTAGAGGAGTGAGGAGGGTAGAGGAGTGAGGAGGGTAGAGGAGTGAAGGGGTAGAGGAGTGAAGGGGTAGAGGAGTGAAGGGGTAGAGGAGTGAAGGGGTAGAGGAGTGAGGAGGGTAGAGGAGTGAGGAGGGTAGAGGAGTGAGGAGGGTAGAGGAGTGAGGAGGGTAGAGAAGTGAAGGGGTAGAGGAGTGAGGAGGGTAGAGGAGTGAGGAGGGTAGAGGAGTGAGGAGGGTAGAGGAGTGAAGGGGTAGAGTAGTGAGGAGGGTAGAGGAGTGAGGAGGGTAGAGTAGTGAAGGGGTAGAGGAGTGAGGAGGGTAGAGGAGTGAGGAGGGTAGAGAAGTGAAGGGGTAGAGCAGTGAGGAGGGTAGAGGAGTGAGGAGGGTAGAGGAGTGAGGAGGGTAGAGAAGTGAAGGGGTAGAGGAGTGAGGAGGGTAGAGGAGTGAAGGGGTAGAGCAGTGAGGAGGGTAGAGGAGTGAGGAGGGTAGAGTAGTGAAGGGGTAGAGGAGTGAGGAGGGTAGAGGAGTGAAGGGGTAGAGCAGTGAGGAGGGTAGAGGAGTGAGGAGGGTAGAGTAGTGAAGGGGTAGAGGAGTGAAGGGGTAGAGGAGTGAAGGGGTAGAGGAGTGAAGGGGTAGAGGAGTGAAGAGGGTAGAGGAGTAAAGGGGTAGAGGAGTGAAGGGGTAGAGGAGTGAGGAGGGTAGAGGAGTGAGGAGGTAGAGAAGTGAAGGGGTAGAGGAGTGAAGGGGTAGAGGAGTGAAGGGGTAGAGGAGTGAAGAGGGTAGAGGAGTGAAGGGGTAGAGGAGTGAAGGGGTAGAGGAGTGAGCAGGGTAGAGCAGTGAGGAGGGTAGAGGAGTGAGGAGGGTAGAGGAGTGCAGGGGTAGAGGAGTGAGGAGGGTAGAGGAGTGAGGAGGGTAGAGGAGTGAGGAGGGTAGAGGAGTGAAGGGGTAGAGGAGTGAAGGGGTAGAGGAGTGAGCAGGGTAGAGGAGTGAGGAGGGTAGAGGAATGAAGGGGTAGATGAGTGAAGGGGTAGAGGAGTAAGGAGGGTACAGGAGTGAAGGGGTTGAGGAGTGAGGAGGGTAGAGGAGTGAGGAGGGTAGAGGAGTGAAGGGGTAGAGGAGTGAAGGGGTAGAGGAGTGAGGAGGGTAGAGGAGTGAGGAGGGTAGAGGAGTGAAGGGGTAGAGGAGTGAGGAGGGTAGAGGAGTGAGGAGGGTAGAGGAGTGAGGAGGGTAGAGGAGTGAAGGGGTAGAGGAGTGAAGGGGTAGAGGAGTGAGGAGGGTAGAGGAGTGAGGAGGGTAGAGGAGTGAGGAGGGTAGAGGAGTGAAGGGGTAGAGGAGTGAAGGGGTAGAGGAGTGAGGAGGGTAGAGGAGTGAAGGGGTAGAGCAGTGAGGAGGGTAGAGGAGTGAGGAGGGTAGAGGAGTGAAGGGGTAGAGGAGTGAGGAGGGTAGAGGAGTGAGGAGGGTAGAGGAGTGAGGAGGGTAGAGGAGTGAGGAGGGTAGAGGATTGAAGGGGTAGAGGAGTGAGCAGGGTAGAGGAGTGAGGAGGGTAGAGGAGTGAAGGGGTAGAGGAGTGAGGAGGGTAGAGGAGTGAAGGGGTAGAGCAGTGAGGAGGGTAGAGGAGTGAGGAGGGTAGAGGAGTAAGGAGGGTAGAGGAGTGAGGAGTGTAGAGGAGTGAGGAGGGTAGAGGAGTGAGGAGGGTAGAGGAGGGAAGGGGTAGACTAGTGAGGAGGGTAGAGGAGTGAGGAGGGTAGAGGAGTGAAGCGGTAGAGGAGTGAGCAGGGTAGAGGAGTGAGGAGGGTAGAGGAGTGAAGGGGTAGAGGAGTGAGGAGGGTTGAGGAGTGAGGAGGGTAGAGGAGTGAGGAGGGTAGAGGAGTGAGGAGGGTAGAGGAGTGAGGAGGGTAGAGGAGTGAGGAGGGTAGAGGAGTGAAGGGGTAGAGGAGTGAGGAGGGTAGAGGAGTGAGGAGGGTAGAGGAGTGAGGAGGGTAGAGGAGTGAAGGGGTAGAGGAGTGAAGGGGTAGAGGAGTGAAGGGGTAGAGGAGTGAGGAGGGTAGAGGAGTGAGGAGGGTAGAGGAGTGAGGAGGGTAGAGGAGTGAGGAGGGTAGAGAAGTGAAGGGGTAGAGGAGTGAGGAGGGTAGAGGAGTGAGGAGGGTAGAGGAGTGAGGAGGGTAGAGGAGTGAGGAGGGTAGAGGAGTGAAGGGGTAGAGTAGTGAGGAGGGTAGAGGAGTGAGGAGGGTAGAGTAGTGAAGGGGTAGAGGAGTGAGGAGGGTAGAGAAGTGAAGGGGTAGAGCAGTGAGGAGGGTAGAGGAGTGAGGAGGGTAGAGAAGTGAAGGGGTAGAGGAGTGAGGAGGGTAGAGGAGTGAAGGGGTAGAGCAGTGAGGAGGGTAGAGGAGTGAGGAGGGTAGAGTAGTGAAGGGGTAGAGGAGTGAGGAGGGTAGAGGAGTGAAGGGGTAGAGCAGTGAGGAGGGTAGAGGAGTGAGGAGGGTAGAGTAGTGAAGGGGTAGAGGAGTGAAGGGGTAGAGGAGTGAAGGGGTAGAGGAGTGAAGGGGTAGAGGAGTGAAGAGGGTAGAGGAGTAAAGGGGTAGAGGAGTGAAGGGGTAGAGGAGTGAGGAAGGTAGAGGAGTGAGGAGGGTAGAGGAGTGAGGAGGTAGAGAAGTGAAGGGGTAGAGGAGTGAAGGGGTAGAGGAGTGAAGGGGTAGAGGAGTGAAGGGGTAGAGGAGTGAAGGGGTAGAGGAGTGAGCAGGGTAGAGCAGTGAGGAGGGTAGAGGAGTGAGGAGGGTAGAGGAGTGAAGGGGTAGAGGAGTGAGGAGGGTAGAGGAGTGAGGAGGGTAGAGGAGTGAGGAGGGTAGAGGAGTGAGGAGGGTAGAGGAGTGAAGGGGTAGAGGAGTGAAGGGGTAGAGGAGTGAGCAGGGTAGAGGAGTGAGGAGGGTAGAGGAATGAAGGGGTAGATGAGTGAAGGGGTAGAGGAGTAAGGAGGGTACAGGAGTGAAGGGGTAGAGGAGTGAGGAGGGAAGAGGAGTGAGGAGGGTAGAGGAGTGAAGGGGTAGAGGAGTGAAGGGGTAGAGGAGTGAGGAGGGTAGAGGAGTGAGGAGGGTAGAGGAGTGAAGGGGTAGAGGAGTGAGGAGGGTAGAGGAGTGAGGAGGGTAGAGGAGTGAAGGGGTAGAGGAGTGAGGAGGGTAGAGGAGTGAAGGGGTAGAGCAGTGAGGAGGGTAGAGGAGTGAGGAGGGTAGAGGAGTGAAGGGGTAGAGGAGTGAAGGGGTAGAGGAGTGAGCAGGGTAGAGGAGTGAGGAGGGTAGAGGAGTGAGGAGGGTAGAGGAGTGAGGAGGGTAGAGGAGTGAGGAGGGTAGAGGAGTGAGGAGGGTAGAGGAGTGAGGAGGGTAGAGGAGTGAGGAGGGTAGAGGAGTGAAGGGGTAGAGGAGTGAGGAGGGTAGAGGAGTGAGGAGGGTAGAGGAGTGGAGGGTAGAGGAGTGAAGGGGTAGAGGAGTGAGGAGGGTAGAGGAGTGAGGAGGGTAGAGGAGTGAGAAGGGTAGAGGAGTGAGGAGGGTAGAGGAGTGAAGGGGTAGAGGAGTGAAGGGGTAGAGGAGTGAAGAGGGTAGAGGAGTAAAGGGGTAGAGGAGTGAAGGGGTAGAGGAGTGAGGAGGGTAGAGGAGTGAGGAGGTGGAGAAGTGAAGGGGTAGAGGAGTGAAGGGGTAGATGAGTGAAGGGGTAGAGGAGTGAAGAGGGTAGAGGAGTGAAGGGGTAGAGGAGTGAAGGGGTAGAGGAGTGAGCAGGGTAGAGCAGTGAGGAGGGTAGAGGAGTGAAGGGGTAGAGCAGTGAGGAGGGTAGAGGAGTGAGGAGGGTAGAGTAGTGAAGGGGTAGAGGAGTGAGGAGGGTAGAGGAGTGAAGGGGTAGAGCAGTGAGGAGGGTAGAGGAGTGAGGAGGGTAGAGTAGTGAAGGGGTAGAGGAGTGAAGGGGTAGAGGAGTGAAGGGGTAGAGGAGTGAAGGGGTAGAGGAGTGAAGAGGGTAGAGGAGTAAAGGGGTAGAGGAGTGAAGGGGTAGAGGAGTGAGGAGGGTAGAGGAGTGAGGAGGGTAGAGGAGTGAGGAGGTAGAGAAGTGAAGGGGTAGAGGAGTGAAGGGGTAGAGGAGTGAAGGGGTAGAGGAGTGAAGGGGTAGAGGAGTGAGCAGGGTAGAGCAGTGAGGAGGGTAGAGGAGTGAGGAGGGTAGAGGAGTGAAGGGGTAGAGGAGTGAGGAGGGTAGAGGAGTGAGGAGGGTAGAGGAGTGAGGAGGGTAGAGGAGTGAGGAGGGTAGAGGAGTGAAGGGGTAGAGGAGTGAAGGGGTAGAGGAGTGAGCAGGGTAGAGGAGTGAGGAGGGTAGAGGAATGAAGGGGTAGATGAGTGAAGGGGTAGAGGAGTAAGGAGGGTACAGGAGTGAAGGGGTAGAGGAGTGAGGAGGGTAGAGGAGTGAGGAGGGTAGAGGAGTGAAGGGGTAGAGGAGTGAAGGGGTAGAGGAGTGAGGAGGGTAGAGGAGTGAGGAGGGTAGAGGAGTGAAGGGGTAGAGGAGTGAGGAGGGTAGAGGAGTGAGGAGGGTAGAGGAGTGAAGGGGTAGAGGAGTGAGGAGGGTAGAGGAGTGAAGGGGTAGAGCAGTGAGGAGGGTAGAGGAGTGAGGAGGGTAGAGGAGTGAAGGGGTAGAGGAGTGAAGGGGTAGAGGAGTGAGCAGGGTAGAGAAGTGAGGAGGGTAGAGGAGTGAGGAGGGTAGAGGAGTGAGGAGGGTAGAGGAGTGAGGAGGGTAGAGGAGTGAGGAGGGTAGAGGAGTGAGGAGGGTAGAGGAGTGAGGAGGGTAGAGGAGTGAAGGGGTAGAGGAGTGAGGAGGGTAGAGGAGTGAGGAGGGTAGAGGAGTGGAGGGTAGAGGAGTGAAGGGGTAGAGGAGTGAGGAGGGTAGAGGAGTGAGGAGGGTAGAGGAGTGAGGAGGGTAGAGGAGTGAGGAGGGTAGAGGAGTGAAGGGGTAGAGGAGTGAAGGGGTAGAGGAGTGAAGAGGGTAGAGGAGTAAAGGGGTAGAGGAGTGAAGGGGTAGAGGAGTGAGGAGGGTAGAGGAGTGAGGAGGTGGAGAAGTGAAGGGGTAGAGGAGTGAAGGGGTAGATGAGTGAAGGGGTAGAGGAGTGAAGAGGGTAGAGGAGTGAAGGGGTAGAGGAGTGAAGGGGTAGAGGAGTGAGCAGGGTAGAGCAGTGAGGAGGGTAGAGGAGTGAGGAGGGTAGAGGAGTGAAGGGGTAGAGGAGTGAGGAGGGTAGAGGAGGGTAGAGGAGTGAGGAGGGTAGAGGAGTGAAGGGGTAGAGGAGTGAAGGGGTAGAGGAGTGAGCAGGGTAGAGGAGTGAGGAGGGTAGAGGAATGAAGGGGTAGATGAGTGAAGGGGTAGAGGAGTGAAGGGGTAGAGGAGTAAGGAGGGTACAGGAGTGAAGGGGTAGAGGAGTGAGGAGGGTAGAGGAGTGAGGAGGGTAGAGGAGTGAAGGGGTAGAGGAGTGAAGGGGTAGAGGAGTGAGGAGGGTAGAGGAGTGAGGAGGGTAGAGGAGTGAAGGGGTAGAGGAGTGAGGAGGGTAGAGGAGTGAGGAGGGTAGAGGAGTGAAGGGGTAGAGGAGTGAGGAGGGTAGAGGAGTGAAGGGGTAGAGCAGTGAGGAGGGTAGAGGAGTGAGGAGGGTAGAGGAGTGAAGGGGTAGAGGAGTGAAGGGGTAGAGGAGTGAGGAGGGTAGAGGAGTGAGGAGGGTAGAGGAGTGAGGAGGGTAGAGGAGTGAGGAGGGTAGAGGAGTGAGGAGGGTAGAGGAGTGAGGAGGGTAGAGGAGTGAGGAGGGTAGAGGAGTGAGGAGGGTAGAGGAGTGAGGAGGGTAGAGGAGTGGAGGGTAGAGGTGTGAAGGGGTAGAGTAGTGAGGAGAGTAGAGGAGTGAGGAGGGTAGAGGAGTGAGGAGGGTAGAGGAGTGAGGAGGGTAGAGGAGTGAAGGGGTAGAGGAGTGAAGGGGTAGAGGAGTGAGCAGGGTAGAGGAGTGAGCAGGGTAGAGGAGTGAAGGGGTAGAGGAGTGAGGAGGGTAGAGGAGTGAGCAGGGTAGAGGAGTGAGGAGGGTAGAGGAGTGAGGAGGGTAAAGGAGTGAAGGGGTAGAGGAGTGAGGAGGGTAGAAGAGTGAAGGGGTAGAGCAGTGAGGAGGGTTGAGGAGTGAGGAGGGTAGAGGAGTGAGGAGGGTAGAGGAGTGAGGAGGGTAGAGGAGTGAGGAGGGTAGAGGAGTGAGGAGGGTAGAGGAGTGAGGAGGGTAGAGGAGTGAGGAGGGTAGAGGAGTGAAGGGGTAGAGGAGTGAGGAGGGTAGAGGAGTGAAGGGGTAGAGCAGTGAGGAGGGTAGAGGAGTGAGGAGGGTAGAGGAGGGAAGGGGTAGACTAGTGAGGAGGGTAGAGGAGTGAGGAGGGTAGAGGAGTGAAGGGGTAGAGGAGTGAGGAGGGTAGAGGAGTGAGGAGGGTAGAGGAGTGAGGAGGGTAGAGGAGTGAGGAGGGTAGAGGAGTGAAGGGGTAGAGGAGTGAGGAGGGTAGAGGAGTGAGGAGGGTAGAGGAGTGAGGAGGGTAGAGGAGTGAGGAGGGTAGAGGAGTGAAGGGGTAGAGGAGTGAGGAGGGTAGAGGAGTGAGGAGGGTAGAGGAGTGAGGAGGGTAGAGGAGTGAGGAGGGTAGAGGAGTGAGGAGGGTAAAGGAGTGAAGGGGTAGAGGAGTGAAGGGGTAGAGGAGTGAAGGGGTAGAGGAGTGAGGAGGGTAGAGGAGTGAGGAGGGTAGAGGAGTGAGGAGGGTAGAGGAGTGAGGAGGGTAGACGAGTGAAGGGGTAGAGGAGTGAGCAGGGTAGAGGAGTGAGGAGGGTAGAGGAGTGAAGGGGTAGAGTGAGGAGGGTAGAGGAGTGAAGGGGTAGAGGAGTGAGGAGGGTAGAGGAGTGAGGAGGGTAGAGGAGTGAAGGGGTAGAGCAGTGAAGGGGTAGAGGAGTGAAGGGGTAGAGGAGTGAGCAGGGTAGAGGAGTGAGGAGGGTAGAGGAGTGAAGGGGTAGAGGAGTGAGGAGGGTAGAGGAGTGAAGGGGTAGAGGAGTGAGGAGGGTAGAGGAGTGAAGGGGTAGAGGAGTGAGGAGGGTAGAGGAGTGAGGAGGGTAGAGGAGTGAAGGGGTAGAGGAGTGAAGGGGTAGAGGAGTGAGGAGGGTAGAGGAGTGAGGAGGGTAGAGGAGTGAGGAGGGTAGAGGAGTGAATGGGTAGAGGAGTGAGGAGGGTAGAGGAGTGAGGAGGGTAGAGGAGTGAGGAGGGTAGAGGAGTGAAGGGGTAGAGCAGTGAGGAGGGTAGAGGAGTGAAGGGGTAGAGGAGTGAGGAGGGTAGAGGAGTGAGGAGGGTAGAGGAGTGAGGAGGGTAGAGGAGTGAGGAGGGTAGAGAAGTGAGGAGGGTAGAGGAGTGAGGAGGGTAGAGGAGTGAAGGGGTAGAGGAGTGAGGAGGGTAGAGGAGTGAGGAGGGTAGAGGAGTGAAGGGGTAGAGGAGTGAGGAGGGTAGAGGAGTGAGGAGGGTAGAGGAGTGAGGAGGGTAGGGGAGTGAAGGGGTAGAGGAGTGAAGGGGTAGAGGAGTGAAGGGGTAGAGGAGTGAAGGGGTAGAGGAGTGAGGAGGGTAGAGGAGTGAGGAGGGTAGAGGACTGAAGGGGTAGAGGAGTGAAGGGGTAGAGGGAGTGAGGAGGGTAGAGGAGTGAAGGGGTAGAGGAGTGAAGGGGTAGAGGAGTGAAGGGGTAGAGGAGTGAAGGGGTAGAGGGAGTGAGGAGGGTAGAGGAGTGAAGGGGTAGAGGAGTGAGGAGGGTAGAGGAGTGAGGAGGGTAGAGGACTGAAGGGGTAGAGGAGTGAAGGGGTAGAGGAGTGAAGGGGTAGAGGGAGTGAGGAGGGTAGAGGAGTGAAGAGGTAGAGGAGTGAGGAGGGTAGAGGAGTGAGGAGGGTAGAGGAGTGAGGAGGGTAGAGGAGTGAGGAGGGTTGAGGAGTGAAGGGGTAGAGGAGTGAAGGGGTAGAGGAATGAAGAGGTAGAGGAGGGTGGAGAAGTGAAGGGGTAGAGGAGTGAGGAGGGTAGAGGAGTGAAGGGGTAGAGGAATGAAGGGGTAGAGGAGTGAGGAGGGTAGAGGAGTGAAGGGGTAGAGGAGTGAGGAGGGTAGAGGAGTGAAGGGGTAGAGGGAGTGAGGAGGGTAGAGGAGTGAGGAGGGTAGAGGAGTGAGGAGGGTAGAGGAGTGAAGGGGTAGAGGAGTGAAGGGGTAGAGGGAGTGAGGAGGGTAGAGGAGTGAAGGGGTAGAGGAGTGAATTGGTAGAGGAGTGAAGGGTTAGAGGAGTGAGGAGGGTAGAGGAGTGAGGAGGGTAGAGGAGTGAGGAGGGTAGAGGAGTGAGGAGGGTAGAGGAGTGAAGGGGTAGAGGAGTGAAGGGGTAGAGGGAGTGAGGAGGGTAGAGGAGTGAGGAGGGTAGAGGAGTGAAGGGGTAGAGGAGTGAAGGGGTAGAGCAGTGAGGAGGGTAGAGGAGTGAGGAGGGTAGAGGAGTGAAGGGGTAGAGGAGTGAAGGGGTAGAGCAGTGAGGAGGGTAGAGCAGTGAGGAGGGTAGAGGAGTGAGGAGGGTAGAGGAGTGAGGAGGGTAGAGGAGTGAAGGGGTAGAGGAGTGAGGAGGGTAGAGGAGTGAGGAGGGTAGAGGAGTGAGGAGGGTAGAGGAGTGAAGGGGTAGAGGAGTGAGGAGCTCCTCTTAAGCTCTGCCTTTCCTTTCCAAAGGTGTTTATTTTTATTTTTTATTTTATTTTTTTTTTGTTTGTCATCTTTGCCTGTTTTATACTCTTAATTATTTGTTCTTAGTTAATCCCCTTGTCACTAAACCTAGGGCTTTTATTACCCTGTTAATTAACCATTACTAAGCTAATTATCTTCAAGATCATATTTTTATGATTATTATTTTTCTTATTATTTTTTATTTTACATTTATATTGTCAGTCTCTACTGATTTTTTGTTTTTTATTTTATGTAACTACTGTGTCCTCCCTGGCTATCTATTGGATCTTTATTTTACTTCTAAATTGTTACTATTTTATTGTATTTGCTTTTATTCTTGTGTTTTGCTTTATCGTGTATCTTGTATCGTGATCCCTCTGCATCTCTATGCACACTGATATTGATCCTGATCAAAATCTTCTGTTTCATATCTACACCAACCAGCACATTGATCATCATTATTGCAAGTATTTCACAGCACACCAGGCTAAAAACAAACTCCAAAATAGCACCTGTCTATCAGTTTATAACCAAAATGTTAGATCACTTGGTAAACATTTTGACGATTTAAATGCATTACTCACAGCACTAGGTACTAACCTATCGTTCATTATTTTAACAGAAACTTGGCTAAATAAAGACTATACCCAACTCTACAACTTAGCTGGTTATAAAGCCATTCATAACTGTAGGCCTAATAAAAAAGGTGGTGGCACAGCTATATATTACCGAGATACATTTATCTGCAACAGTGTTATTAGTGACAGAGATGACTACTGTGAATATACTTTTGCTCAGTTTACAATTAAATCCCTTAAATCCTCTTTGACTATTGGAGCCATCTATAGATTTCCCAATACTAACATAGCTTCTTTCTCAGACAACCTAAGGAATCTTATTATAAACAACAATCTCAACAAAAACCACATCATTCTGGGAGGAGACTTTAATATTGACCTGGGTCAACCAAATTGCTCTCAAGTTGACTATTTCCTTAACAGCATGAACTCCTGTATGCTAATCCCCACAATCACCAAACCTACCCGAGTCACTCAAACATCAGCCACTACCTTGGACCACATATGGACAAACATAACAGCTCCCCTTGTATCTGGTATAATCTACGACAGAACAACTGACCACTATCCTACCTTTCTCATAGCGAACATGGACATAACACCACCAAAAAGCAAGAAACTTTCATTTAGGCTACACAGTGAATCAGCTTTAGACAATCTTACAGAGGCACTTCACAATATTAACTGGGATTCTGAATTCAATAATACCCATGATATAAATTCATTAGCTAACCTCTTCCTCTCCAAAACTCTAAGCCTCTACAACCTTCATTGTCCCCTTCTTACCAAGCAAGTAACTGACAAAAGATTAAACAATCCATGGCTCACAAGTGGCATTCTCAACTCAATCAACAAGAAACATGAATATGAAAAGAAAGTTAGGATTGGCCTAGTTTCAAAGGAAGTGGCTAAAAGGTACTCATCAATGCTTACCAGTATCATAAGAAAGGCAAAACTTGCATATTATGTGAATAGATTCAATGAAGCAAAAGGCAACATGAAAAGCAATTGGAAAACTATCTCTAGTATCCTAGGAACTAAACAACACTCACATAACCAAATAAAACTCTACAAGGATTGGGGATATACCATCAACTGATTTAGAAATGGCAAATGAATTTAATAGTTTCTTTTCATCGGTTGGTGCTAATCTTGCCAGTAAAATCCCACAGACTCAGACACATATTAACACATATCTCTCAGGCAGCTATCCAAACTCTCTTCTCCTTTCACCAATCAGCCCGGCAGATGTTGTGTCCATCATACACTCTGTAAAAACCAAGGCAGGGAACACCAGTGAAATTCCGTCCATTGTGTACAAGAGAGCCTCCCATGCCCTTGCCCCACCCATAGCACTACTGTTCAACAAATCTATAGAGTGTCACACCTTCCCTGATATCCTCAAAAAAGCAAGAGTAACGCCAGTCCATAAAGGAGGCAATCCGGCGGACATAAACAATTATAGACCAATATCAAATCTACCCATTCTATCAAAAATATTTGAAAAAATTATTTACAAACAGCTCTATTCCTACCTCGTAAAATTCAACATACTCAGCCCCTGCCAGTTTGGCTTCCGATCCCAAAAGAGCACCAACGATGCAATCATTAGTCTCCTTGACGTTATCTACTCAGCCCTTGACAAAAATGAGTTTCCGATTGGACTCTTCATTGACCTAAGAAAAGCCTTTGATACTGTTAATCACAACTACCTCTTACTTAAACTCCAGCATTATGGAATCCGAGGCCTTGCCCTTGACTACATCCGATCCTATCTTAGTGACAGACACCAATATGTAACCATCAATGATACAACTTCTTCCACTCTACCAATTACCGTTGGAGTGCCACAGGGCAGCATCTTAGGACCTCTTCTATTTCTTATATATATAAACGATCTGCCTAATGTCTCTAATATTCTCAAACCTATATTGTTTGCTGACGATACTACCCTTATCTATTCAAACCTCAACCCACATACACTAAATAATGTTGTGAATAATGAATTAAAAAAAGTCCACTTATGGATGTCAACGAACAAACTAACATTAAACATCGAAGAGACTTACTACATCTTATTTGGAAGCAAATCATCAAATGCAATTCAGCTACAGATAGACAACATTAACATCAGTAATAAAAATGATGGCAAGTTTCTTGGCCTATTCCTAGACAAGAGACTCAACTTCAGCACCCACATTCAACACATAACTAAGAAAGTCTCTAAGACAGTTGGTATACTCTCCAAAACCAGATATTATGTTCCTAACTCTGCTCTCCTCTCACTATATTATGCACTAATCTACCCCTATCTTAATTATGGTATCTGTGCATGGGGGTCTACCACTGCAAACCACCTTAAGCCCATCATCACACAGCAAAAATCTGCTATCAGAATAATAACTAACTCTGCTTTTAGACAACACTCGGCTCCCTTGTTTAAATCCCTAAACTTGCTAAATATTAACTCCCTCCACACATTCTCTTGTGTCAACTACATTTACAAAACCCTGTTCTTAAATGCAAACCATGCTCTGAAACTCTCCCTGGACAGATGTAATAGGACCCATTATCACCACACCAGAAATAAATATCTCTTTGATATCCCCAGGGTCAAACTTAATCTGTGTAAACACTCTATGCAAATTAAGGGACCTAGTCTATGGAACTCACTCCCTAGTGAATTGAAAAATTGTAAAACTTTTGCCTTATTTAAAAGCAAAACCAAAAAGTACCTAACTTCATCTTCTTAGTTTTTCTACACTGAGCTTTAAATTTGCTCTGTACCTAGTGTTACCCAATCTCCTAATTTTTATGTAATATCAAACAACCTTATCATTGTGTTCATTGCTGTCTTCTTTTATGTGCTAGCCATATGCTGTATTGTGCCTACCAATTTGTTGTCAACTACCATTCAAGCTGTCATTGCAATCAATCTTATATTGTTTCTGCTGTATTGTGCCTACCTATTTTTTGTCAACTACCATTCAAGCTGTCATTGCAATCAATCTTAGCTACCTATGTGCTTTAATATACTGTACCTACAATTTTCTCTCATCTTCTTCCCCTCATACCTCCCCCTCACTAATCCTTCTCCTCACTCTTCCTTCCCACCTCACTCCTCTACCCCTTCTCTCCTCTACCCTCCTCACTCTTCTACCCGCCTCACTCCTCTACCCTCCTTTTATTTATTTATTTATTTATTTATTTATGCATATACAAGAATGTACATAAGGAATGTGAGGATACAAATATGGTAATTACAGTCTTGTAAAGCCACTAGCACGCGCAGCGTTTCGGGCAGGTCCTTAATCTAAGAAAATTTTAAGGAGGTAAATACTTGCAAAATTTATAGACAAAAAAATGATAACAGATTACATGAAATGAAAAAAAAAAGAAGATGAGAGAAAATTGTAGGTACAGTATATTAAAGCACATAGGTAGCTAAGATTGATTGCAATGACAGCTTGAATGGTAGTTGACAAAAAATAGGTAGGCACAATACAGCAGAAACAATATAAGATTGATTGCAATGACAGCTTGAATGGTAGTTGACAAAAATTGGTAGGCACAATACAGCATATGGCTAGCACATAAAAGAAGACAGCAATGAACACAATGATAAGGTTGTTTGATATTACATAAAAATTAGGAGATTGGGTACCACTAGGTACAGAGCAAATTTAAAGCTCAGTGTAGGAAACTAAGAAGATTAAGTTAGGTACTTTTTGGTTTTGCTTTTAAATAAGGCAAAAGTTTTACAGTTTTTCAATTCACTAGGGAATGAGTTCCATAGACTAGGTCCCTTAATTTGCATAGAGTGTTTACACAGATTAAGTTTGACCCTGGGGATATCAAAGAGATATTTATTTCTGGCGTGGTGATAATGAGTCCTATTACATCTGTCCAAGGAGAGTTTCAGAGCATGGTTTGCATTTAAGAACAGGGTTTTGTAAATGTAGTTGACACAAGAGAATGTGTGGAGGGAGTTAATATTTAGCAAGTTTAGGGATTAAAACAAGGGAGCTGAGTGTTGTCTGAAAGCAGAGTTAGTTATTATTCTGATAGCAGATTTTTGCTGTGTGATGATGGGCTTAAGGTGGTTTGCAGTGGTAGACCCCCATGCACAGATACCATAATTAAGATAGGGGTAGATTAGTGCAAAATATAGTGAGAGGAGAGCAGAGTTAGGAACATAATATCTGATTTTGGAGAGTATACCAACTGTCTTAGAGACTTTCTTAGTTATGTGTTGAATGTGGGTGCTGAAGTTGAGTCTCTTGTCTAGGAATAGGCCAAGAAACTTGCCATCATTTTTATTACTGATGTTAATGTTGTCTATCTGTAGCTGAATTGCATTTGATGATTTGCTTCCAAATAAGATGTAGTAAGTCTGTTCGATGTTTAATGTTAGTTTGTTCGTTGACATCCATAAGTGGACTTTTTTTAATTCATTATTCACAACATTATTTAGTGTATGTGGGTTGAGGTTTGAATAGATAAGGGTAGTATCATCAGCAAACAATATAGGTTTGAGAATATTAGAGACATTAGGCAGATCGTTTATATATATAAGAAATAGAAGAGGTCCTAAGATGCTGCCCTGTGGCACTCCAACGGTAATTGGTAGAGTGGAAGAAGTTGTATCATTGATGGTTACATATTGGTGTCTGTCACTAAGATAGGATCGGATGTAGTCAAGGGCAAGGCCTCGGATTCCATAATACTGGAGTTTAAGTAAGAGGTAGTTGTGATTAAGAGTATCAAAGGCTTTTCTTAGGTCAATGAAGAGTCCAATCAGAAACTCATTTTTGTCAAGGGCTGAGTAGATAACGTCAAGGAGACTAATGATTGCATCGTTGGTGCTCTTTTGGGACCGGAAGCCAAACTGGCAGGGGCTGAGTATGTCGAATTTTACAAGGTAGGAATAGAGCTGTTTGTAAATAATTTTTTCAAATATTTTTGATAGAATGGGTAGATTTGATATTGGTCTATAATTGTTTATGTCCGCCGGATTGCCTCCTTTATGGACTGGCGTTACTCTTGCTTTTTTGAGGATATCAGGGAAGGTGTGACACTCTATAGATTTGTTGAACAGTAGTGCTATGGGTGGGGCAAGGGCATGGGAGGCTCTCTTGTACACAATGGACGGAATTTCACTGGTGTTCCCTGCCTTGGTTTTTAGAGAGTGTATGATGGACACAACATCTGCCGGGCTGATTGGTGAAAGGAGAAGAGAGTTTGGATAGCTGCCTGAGAGATATGTGTTAATATGTGTCTGAGTCTGTGGGATTTTACTGGCAAGATTAGCACCAACCGATGAAAAGAAACTATTAAATTCATTTGCCATTTCTAAATCAGTTGACGGTATATCCCCATCCTTGTAGAGTTTTATTTGGTTATGTGAGTGTTGTTTAGTTCCTAGGATACTAGAGATAGTTTTCCAAGTGTTTTTCATGTTGCCTTTTGCTTCATTGAATCTATTCACATAATATGCAAGTTTTGCCTTTCTTATGATACTGGTAAGCATTGATGAGTACCTTTTAGCTACTTCCTTTGAAACTAGGCCAATCCTAACTTTCTTTTCATATTCATGTTTCTTGTTGATTGAGTTGAGAATGCCACCTGTGAGCCATGGATTGTTTAATCTTTTGTCAGTTACTTGCTTGGTAAGAAGGGGACAATGAAGGTTGTAGAGGCTTAGAGTTTTGGAGAGGAAGAGGTTAGCTAATGAATTTATATCATGGGTATTATTGAATTCAGAATCCCAGTTAATATTGTGAAGTGCCTCTGTAAGATTGTCTAAAGCTGATTCACTGTGTAGCCTAAATGAAAGTTATTTGCTTTTTGGTGGTGTTATGTCCATGTTCGCTATGAGAAAGGTAGGATAGTGGTCAGTTGTTCTGTCGTAGATTATACCAGATACAAGGGGAGCTGTTATGTTTGTCCATATGTGGTCCAAGGTAGTGGCTGATGTTTGAGTGACTCGGGTAGGTTTGGTGATTGTGGGGATTAGCATACAGGAGTTCATGCTGTTAAGGAAATAGTCAACTTGAGAGCAATTTTGTTGACCCAGGTCAATATTAAAGTCTCCTCCCAGAATGATGTGGTTTTTGTTGAGATTGTTGTTTATAATAAGATTCCTTAGGTTGTCTGAGAAAGAAGCTATGTTAGTATTGGGAAATCTATAGATGGCTCCAATAGTCAAAGAGGATTTAAGGGATTTAATTGTAAACTGAGCAAAAGTATATTCACAGTAGTCATCTCTGTCACTAATAACACTGTTGCAGATAAATGTATCTCGTTAATATATAGCTGTGCCACCACCTTTTTTATTAGGCCTACAGTTATGAATGGCTTTATAACCAGCTAAGTTGTAGAGTTGGGTATAGTCTTTATTTAGCCAAGTTTCTGTTAAAATAATGAACGATAGGTTAGTACCTAGTGCTGTGAGTAATGCTTTTAAATCGTCAAAATGTTTACCAAGTGATCTAACATTTTGGTTATAAACTGATAGACAGGTGCTATTTTGAAGTTTGTTTTTAGCCTGGTGTGCTGTGAAATACTTGCAATAATGATGATCAATGTGCTGGTTGGTGTAGATATGAAACAGAAGATTTTGATCAGGATCAATATCAGTGTGCATAGAGATGCAGAGGGATCACGATACAAGATACACGATAAAGCAAAACACAAGAATAAAAGCAGATAAATAACTTAAGTGATGGGGGTAGGAGGGGCATATTGAGGGGGCAGGAGGGAGGGTAGGAGTGAGGGGGGTAGAAGGGAGGGCAGGAGTGATAGGATTGGGGGAAGGAGTTAGGGGGTAGGTAGGAGGGGGAGGTATGACCTGGCTATATTGGTTATGTCATGTCTAATTGTTGCATGCTGAATGCTCAAAGCCCCTTTCTTTATTCAGTGTTGTCACATACCTCATGTGAGTGTGGATAGGCAAACACTCATCTAGTTAAACTTATCTCGTAGTACTTTCAGAGACCGGTAATTTAGATTGTGTAAGTAGAATCTCCAAATAAATGGATCTTTAAAGCGCATTCCTATTTGGGTTTAAAAGGTTGTACCGAATGAGAAACTCGGATAAAATAGTATAACACGAGCAATGTTGTTGTTCAGTTTGGTTGCCTAAAGCACATACAAGGACTAGACATTACCAGGCATTCTTGTATACCTTACCTTATGCTATAAACATTGCCACAACCCTGGGTTTTATTGATTTAAATGGCCACAGGGAGTCCTACAAAATTGCAGGTTATAATGTTATTAGTTTATCCACTGTGGTGACAAGTGGGCTGACTGATGTCCATTGACACCTGTATCGTGCTTCAGTTTACTCACTAGATCGTCCTGTCTCTGGTCTCGTCTGTAGGAAGTATGTCAAAATAAAATGGATCATTAATAGCATAAGACTTGGGGGTAGGAGAGAGTTGCAGTGTTTGTCGTGGCCTTCAGTTGTTCCTAGTATTAGTCGACTTAGTTTTAGAAATATTTGTGTTGGGCAGTGTTGTTGTTTGAAAGTAGATGTGTTTTTGTAAAGAAGGTGGGGGTTCTTCATGGTTGGGTACAATTATCTAAGTGATTATAGATATCTGGTGTATAAATGTTTTGACATTAGAATAACTACCTTCTTTTTGTTAAAGTCAAAAGGTCGCTTGATTAATTGTAGGGTTTTGTTAGTAATTTTTGTGTACTGGAGCAACTTTTGGTTAATGATGGAATCTAGCTCAAAGGTCCTTTATTTCATTGTTCTTCTTCATTTTAATGTGGTAGTTGTGATATGGATTGTTGTGGGTCACCTGTAAGGTTTTGCAATGTTAAATACTGTATATAATAATAAGAATTTGCCAGTCTTTTAACCATTTTTAGAGTTGCCGTAGATCTTTGTAAGGGCTCGATATCATTTGTTCATGTTCTCTGTACCATAAATCTTGGTGTCATCTGCAAAATTGATGTGGTTTGTAATAATTTGTCATTGAGGTATATAAGGTTTAGACCCTTGTGGTATAAGGTTTAGAGCCTTGTGGTACGCTTCGTGCCGTATTTTCCAGTCAAATCTGTTTCAGAGGAAGCTTTAATTTATTTGTTTTAATTAAGCAATCTTTTTATCCTTTATTCCATGTGCTTCATATTTCACTCCTAGCCTTTCATATGGTGCTTTATCAAACAGTGTGTGTTTGAATAGCTGGTTATCAGAAAAAAAATGTGAACAGGTTTGTTTTTAAGAAACCAATGTTTTGTTGATTTGACAAAAATAGTTTCTTCCCTTCTGGACCTTGCAGATGTGAGGTCAAATTAATTTGAAAGTTTTCTGCTTGGCAGTTTCAAAAATTTGAGTAACATTTGAAATCTATCTAGCGAGTTTAAGTGGCAGTAAGTTTGGCTGTCAATTCATTTAATAGCTTGGATTGAATTCCAGGTATTTGAAGGTTTTTGAATGTTAGTTTGTAAGGCTCTTCCCATTTATGGTGTTTGTTATAGGCAGATAGTTTATATATACACTATCTTGAAATAGTTATCTTCAGCAGTTTGAAACATTTGTGGTAATGGGATGTCTGGTGTGAATAATTTAGTGTTCATTACTAATATTTGGTAGGACACTTCAGTGCAGCAAATATTAAGATTGGACATGTCTAATGGTTTTGTTTCTTTTCTTCTTAGACTATTAGAAAATTGAAGGGTTTGGTACCATTAGACAATATTGTTAGGAAACACTTTCATGTGTTTCCTATCAAGTTGTGGCATTTAGTAACACACTTGAGGGAAATTTTTTTAGCTAATTTAGTGTAATCTTATCATTGATTAGTGGAAATGACGTAAAAATTTACATCAATGTTCCATAGCTTTAACTTTAGTCTATATTTGTTTTAAGTGAAATTTGTTAGTTAATTTAATCTATTAAAATAATGCCTAAAATTTATCTTTTGCAGTTTAACATAACTATAAAATTAAAAGCTTTGCATACCAAACTATACTTTCAAGTTGTCAAAATTAGTTTTCACTTATAAAATATAATGTTGCTTAAAGGTATAATATTACCTTTTTATATAAAACTTAAACTTAACAGTTTTATATTTTACCTTTAAGTTTATTAGTTTGTCAATTATAAAGCTATAATAAGTTTATATATAACCAAGTTATATTAACTTTTTATATTATAACTTTGTTATACAATAAACTTAAACTTATATTATAGCTTTATATAAATAACTAAGTTTAATATAACTTAAGTTTATAAGTTTATATTGGCTTTATATATTTTGTATTATACCTTTATAATTTATGTTTATTATAGCTTTATATAAACTCATATCAAGTTTTTTTAGATATTGTTAGCAAGACTTTGCAATAGAAATTTCCAGCATGATTAAATTATAGCTACTTTCTGGATAAAGTATATAAAGTATTTTCATTAAAAGATTTATTAAATAGTATACAATATAACTAATGTTGACAATTGTATGTTTCAGGTTGAGGTTTCAACTGCAGACTTCAAAGGCCAGGAAAACATCCAGAGTACAAAGGACAACAACCACCTGTAAAAGAAAAATAAAGTACATCAAACAGGGACACTCATTTTATTAACACTAACACATACAAATTACTACAAAAACCCCTAAGTCCCAATCTTTTAAGATTGGCTCAGCAAGGCCTACCCCTTACTTCCATTTTGAGGCAGGACTTGTTGGCCGAAACAGTGGAACACATCTTTTGTTTTAGTGCCCTCAACATGATGTACATAGGCTTCACAAGAAGCCTATGTACATCATGTTCCAGGCACTAAACCTCTAGATGTATCCACTCTTTCAGTGAACAAGCCCTGTAGTTATTAACAATGTTTGCACATTGTTAAGGGTCCCTACACCTAAGCAATTCTAGTCCATCTATTGGATGGGTAGTAGAGCAGGGCTCTGAAAAAGCCAAGCCAGGGAAATCTGCAGGACTGCCTGGTCCCCTTCTATGAAATGGGGTAGGATCAGTACAAACTGCATCAATCCCTGCAGGTGGTAACAGTAGGACTTTGGTACACATCTATAAATGGACTAGATAAAAAAGAAAGCAAGTTAATTATTTGATATAGCTAAAACATTTAATTCAACATACCAGTTTATTAGAATGTGCAGAGTAGAACAGCCACACTTCTTAAGCCAGTAAATTCCTAGATGCCATCATAATCTTCATTACCACCTGAAACATTTAACCAAATTAGCTTATAAATCTTGTATTACAAGTTGCTTTGCAAACTCAAATGGCTAATGTTCCTTATAATGTTAACATTTTATTCTCACTAATGCTAATCAAGCAAAAGATTTAGATATGGCTACTCAAATCATTTAAGTTTAACAAGTTTAAAGTAGAGAAAGATAATTTTTACTTTACATTATCTACATGCAACCACTGATGCCTTATTTTTCTATTTAAAATATTCACCAACACTTACCCCATTCTGAATGTCAAGCAATCAACACCTTCAAACTGTACGATGAACAGCTGGACTTCCCAATTCTTATTCTGAAAGAAAAAACCTATTTAAACTAGTTACATTAAAAAATATGAGGTACAGTTACTAGTCAATATTTATTTTCTCTTTTACCATTATTTTTTGTTGAACTTTTAATTATAAACAAATCCATGAGGTCAATTTACCTCCCTGTTGCAATTTGTTTACAATGTCATGGTACATCTGCAATCTTCTGACATTTGAACCCTCATCACAGCCCTTCTAGATTTGGTCATTTGATGCATCACACTATTGGGTGTGCAATTTATAGATGAAAAACTTTTAGCCAATTATTTAAGAACTAAGTAACTGAACAAAGTTAAGCAAACCAATTACCATTTAAATCAATATTTCTAAATACCCTCAATTCTTACATTGAATAAAATGTAAAGTGACCATTTTCAAATTTCTTTATGCTATTCAAAACAATTCCTGCAAGGACTAAACTTTTATTGTACCCACTTGTCAAGGCCTAGAACAGTTTTTATCCCCCATTTCCAGGCCCGTTCAATTTTTACCTAAATATTTAAATACTACTAATTATAGCAGTAAACTTAACTCTGTCAGAATGATAGAGGGCAAAAGTATCTTGGCAATTTCAGGCCTTTAGTCCCCCCACGAAGTAACCCATTACAGCTGACTTAACTCACAGGGGCATAGGGTGAAAAACTCAGCCCAGCATTTCTTGCCAGCACCCAGGATTCAACCTGGGACCACATCTCCAGTGTGCTGTCTGCTCAGCCCCTGTGCTACTTTCTGTAGCATACAAGGACCCTCCACAACCTGTCAATGAAACATTTAATATGGTTAATAAATTTTTTCCCCACAGCAATGTTTAAACTTAAATGTTTCCCTTTTTCAAAATACACTAATAAATTACCTACTTCCCCCACCCCATCTTTCATTTATTGATTCTAGAACAAAGCCCTTTTAAGTAACAATTTAAAACCTAGCCTACTGAAATCTGGTTTTCAATTATAATTTAAAGTTAGGATTCCCCCCTGCATCCCCCATATTGGTAATACAATTTATATAGCCAAAACATGTAATTCAACATACCAGCTCCATAGATGTGCCGACCAGAACAGCCACGCGCTGCTTTGATACCATTGTAATCTAGCAAAGCACCTGAAACATTTTACCAAATTAGCTTATAAATACACATTTTTACTTAAGTTTCTTTGCAAATTCATAATGGTAGTGTTCCTTTAAAAATCTGCTAAAATTTTAAGTTTTATTAATGCTAATCAAGCAAATAAAAAGGTAGGTATGGCTATTCAAGCTAAGTTTCTTTAGTACATTTAAGTGGAGAAAGATACTTAAGACATAATGCTACATTGTGTAACTACTATTTAATATAATGCAAATCTTTAATTTATTATTACTACCACACTCGCCCGATTCTGAATGTCGAGCAATCAACACCTTCAAACTCTAGGATGTTCTGGACTTCCTAATCTATAGTCTGAAAGAAAAAAACATTTAAACTTCAATTATATTACAATTAGATGAAGTACAGTTACCAGTTTTTTTTTTGTGTTTTAACTTTACTTTCAATTATGAAATTCTGTTACAAACATTTATATGAACAAATCCATGAGGGTTCAAACCAAGCCATTACGTCAGTAGACCTCCCAGTTGCAATTCTTTTACCATATCATGGCACAGTCGATTAAGGTGCATCTGCAATCCTCCAACATCCTAACCCTCATCACAGCCCTTTTAGATTTGTTCATTTGATGCATCACACCGTTTCATCTATAAATTTCAAACTTTTAACCAAACAATTAACTGAACACTGAAAGTTAAGAAGACTAAATATAAATAATTATAAATACTCTACTTAAGATTTTATTCTATTTAAAATTACAATTTTTATGCTACTCAAAGCAATTCCTGCAACTACACTGATATTGTACCCACTTGTCAAGGCCTAGAACTAGTTTTTATTTTCTCCATTTACAGGCCCCTTCATAATTTTATTACATAATTTTTTACTTTAATATTTAAAAACTAGCTATTAAACTAATTATCAATAAACTTACTTTGCCCTCTAATTCTGACAAAACCATGCTACTTTCAGCAATTTCTTTGTACTCGGTTCCTGATGTTAGAAGGACCCTTCACAGCCTGTCAATGGAACATTAAATATGATTATTAAATTTTTTTAGCACAGCAATTTGTTTTTAAAATTAAATATTCACCTTAAGACTACATTAATAAATAAGCTACTGTACTTCCACCCCCCCTTACCCCATCTTTTTTAAGTTACAGAACAAACCCCTTTTAAGTAAAAATTAAAAGCTACAAAAATTTTATTTTCAAATAAAATTTATAGTTAGGATTCCCCCCCCCCCATATTTTTACTACAATTTATATAGCTAACATGCAAGTCAACTTACCAGCTTCATAGATGTGCACATTAGAACAGCCACACTTTACCCAGTCACTACTTTGATACCATTGTAATCTTCATTAGAACCTGAAACAGGTAACCAAATTGGCTTGTAAATTCTGTATTGAGCTTATGCAAGTTGCTTTGCAAATTTACAATGGATAATGTTCCTTTAAAATCTACCAAAATGTTAATATTGTCAAATTCTCACTAATGCTAATCAAGCACAAAAATTAGTCTGTATTAAACAAATAGTTTGAGTAGTCATGAGTACATTAAAGTGGAGAAAGATACTTCAGACTTGTGGCAATTTTGACTTCACATCTACATGCAACCATCATTTACATGATCTTTAGCCATAATGCTACAGTGTTTAAAACCAATATTTAATACAATGCAAACATGTTTAATATTTACCACTTGCCTGATTCTGAATGTCAAACAATCAACACCTTCAAAGTCTAGGATGACGTTCTGGACTTCCAATCCATATTCTGAAAGAAAAAGCCTATTTAAACTTCAATTTTTTTTTTTAACAAACTAGCAGAACCTGGCCACAGCAACCTTCTGTCCCCCAGTCTTCCCCCCTCATCGTCTCTTCTGTCTTCCAACCATTCTCCATTTCCCTATCCCCTCATCCTTCCACCATTACCCCCTCCCTCTTCCCTTTGTCCTTCCCATTCTCTCACTTCCGTCCCCTCGCTATCCCCACCATTCCCAACTCCCTCGTCCAATGCCTTCCCATGTTGTGCGATTTTCCTGATCAGAAAACTTGGAACAATCAAGTGATCTGATGTTCATCACCAAAATATAAGTTAAAAATGAAATGAAAAAGTAACAAAAAAAGTACACGAAATGAACAGTATGGTAAACATTGCTCATTTCTAATGCAATTCACAAAATAAAGCAAAATTAATAATCTAAACTTATGAAAATTCAATTTATCAATGCAATCATATTTAAATTGAATTGTAACATCTAGTATAGCACGTGTTTCTCTTACATTCAACAGATGGCACTTGTTCAAGAAAAGCATAGTTTCTGCTTAGAACAGGATTTGTTCAAAGCATAGCTTTACCTATAACAGGTGTGGCATCTATATTTATACCTACAAAATGAATGTTATGGTAAACACAGCTCTATTGCCACAATGTCACAAAACACTTAAAATTTATTTAAGATTTAGATTTATTTAATTATATCAATGCAATCTGAAACATTGAAATGGAATTTGACAGTATAGTTAAATGTTATGTGCAACAGATGGTCCCCTTTTTCAAAAATACATTTTTTTACCTGTCACAGGGGTGGCATCTATATAGTAGGTATATGAAAAGATACCCATATTCGAATGTAACGTTGTGTCAGTTTCAAAGCAATCTGAAGAACTTGGGGAGATTACAGTGTGTGGCTCTTACATCCAACAGATGGCAATGTTAAAAAATAAACAAATTCCTCTAGTCACAGGTAAGGCATGTATATAGAAACATGCCTATTCGAATGCAACATGTCAAAACTTCAAAGTAATTGGTAAAGAGGTTTCAAAGATCGTCAAAATCACACTGAAAAACAATTTAAAAAAGTTTCTCTCGTCACAGACGTGACATCAATATAATATGTATATAAAAACCTACTCTGATGCAAATGTAACATTGAAATTTTAACAAAGCAATCTGAAGAACTATTGGATATTAGCAATTTTTAACAAATTTACATTTTTATTTATAGATAAGTACAGTTACTAGTCTATTTCTGTACCATCATTAGTTTTTACTTTCAGTTATGAACACAAGTTAAACATTTAGATGAACAAATCCATGAGGGTTCAAAGCTACTGCAGGAGCCATGAGTAAGTAATTATCAAAAGGCACCAAACCAGGAATGCAGGAGCTGTAAGGTCAGTAGGCCTCCCAGTTTAAGTTTGTCATGGCAGTCAATTATGGTACATCCACAATCTGACATTTGAACCCTCACAGCCCTTGTGGATTTATTTGACGCATCACTTGTGATTGTCTATAAATTGCACAAACTCAAATAATTTGCAACCAAACTAACCGAACACAAAACAAACCAATTAACACTTAAATTATAAATACCCTAAACATCAGATTTTATTCTATTTAAGAGTAAACACCCCACTTTACAAATTAAAATCCTTTTTATGCTATTCAAAGCAATTCTTCTAACTAAATTTTTGTACCCACTTGTCAAGGTCTAGAACTTATTTTCCTATTTCCAGGCCCCTTCACAATTTTACACAATTTTTACCTAAATATTTAAGAGCTACTCGTTAAACTAATCATCAGTAAACTTACTTTTGCCCTCTATTTCTGACATACAACATGCTACTTCCTGTAGCATCACTAGAGGCAATTTTTCTGTACGCTGTTCCTGAAGTTGTTTCGAAGGACCCTCCACAACCTGTCAATGGAACATTAAAGTTTGTTACTTTTTTGCACAGCTTTTTTTTTTAACTTTGCCATTTTAAAACTACACTAACAAATTTCCTACCTCCCCTCACCCCATCTTTCATTCATTTAAATTATAGAACAAAGTCCTTTGAAGTACACATTTTTTTTTGTAGCAAACATTTAATTTTCAAATTAAATCTTGTCAGGATTCCCCCCCTCCCCACATCCCATATTGTTACTACAATACACCATTAGTCTTTGGGAATATTATGCATCTCTAACATTGCAGGCAAACCAAGCTTTAGCTCTTAAGTTAATTATAAAAGGCAACAAAATGTCACAGTTCTTACATTCTTTTACACCCACTAGCATGTGTAGCATTTCAGGTAACTGTCCTACGTTCCCCAGAACACAACTGGGAATTTGAACCAATCATCACTTAAATGATTACCCAACAGTTCTCATAGTATACACACAAGAGATTTGTACAGTAGAATAATACATTTATACAACAAAGGATAGTTAAAAACTTACACCCAAGATATATGCTAAATCACAAACACTTGCTTTGGGATCAAAGGGATTTTCTATTTTAAGAAACAAAAACACACAGATCTAAATGTATTAACCAATTACTTGTTGCCACGTGTAAAGAGCTTAAACCATCACAAACCTCATTACGTAGAAGACCTACCATGACTATCTACAATATGGGCAATGACAATCTAACATGTTAGATTAACATTATTATCTTTCAACTTATAGCTTACGTACACCTACATTAAATATCCCAATATACATAAATTCGGGTACAGACTTCCTATAATGCCCGATACTTTAAAATTTATGTTGCCAACTATTACCAATAAGTAGGTTATAACTTATTTAAACTACCTTCAAATACAAACATTTGCTATAACAAAGTACCAAGATTAAAAAGCAATATAACCACCCATTCACCAAGTTAATCCTTATTTTAACAATGTACAATATTACAACTACACCAATATTTGCCAAAACATTTATTCAACTTTCAAAACTTCAATGCAACAGGAATCTATTTTATCACAATGTGGAGCAGTGATCATTCAATCCCATGCACCACACTAGTGCTTACAAACAACTACATTCAAGTAGGTTAAAAAAATAAACCTTGCATCGCCTTTTTACTCAAAAATCATCAACGGCCCATGACACCCATATAATTATAATCTAGTAACTAGTCAATTAGTCTCAAGACAGAGTGTCAAGAACATTAATACCCATTCCAAAACGGCCAAAAATTTTTTTACCCAAGAGCAACAGGTCTCATACCACGATTCATCACTATTTAAGGTAAGTGACTAACTTAAGGGACCATACTCGGTTATATGCTACCACAAAAATTTAATTTTGATACATTATAGGGGTCATTGCAGATTATGCTTCTCCACCCATCAAGTGGAAAAAATCTGAATTAACAACTTTGTACTTATTAAAACTTTCTATTATTAAACTTACAAATTATGCACTTAGTTACTTTAATATTCAAACTGCTGTAAGTATAACAGGCCATATTACCAAGTTTATGAAACATACAATAACAGCTCATTTCTACACATAATTACACCAAATACACAAGTATACAAATCCTCAAAATTACTACCATATAATCTTATATTACTGACCATGCAAGGAAAAGTTGCAAGAATCTAGTAACGATGCACTCTTCAATCTTTTATTTACCACTAATCTCACCCACTTAGTCTGACATTTAACAGCTGCTGTTATGTTTTGTGCAATGAACATTTTACCACAAACAATTTCTATTATGCAACATGCTAGCTCAATTTTTTTTTTTTACTAAATTACCAATAAGGACAAGTTACACATTTCCAGTTTTCCCATACAATGATTTACCCAAGATCCAGCTATGTACTTCATTGACAATGGAGTATATCGACTATACAGTACACACTATTCTCCACTATACAGGCTCAATCATTATAGTAGCCAGTCTCTTCTAACTAGCAAAATTAGTTTCTTTACCTGTAACAAAAAAAAAAATAAAAAACTTATACATCCTAGAGCCTTGGGTTACCTAGATATTAAAATTTTTAACCATTCCAACAGGTATGGTCTACACTGTTAATCAACTTTCTGGAAATAATTGCTACACTAGCAAATTCTACCATTCAAGATTGGGGACCATAATCAATTAAACTCTTAGCACACATTAACTGCACCACCGATTTTAATTATTGACAATTTACTTTACAATTTATACAATTGTGAACATGTTTCCTAACCATGCCTAGATACTATCTTATAAACTTTATTGTTTGGACCTATAAGGCACACATTCATCAATGCTACATTACAATAGGCACAGCCTACAACCTTTAAAATATTCTGATAAACAAATACCTAGAGGTTTTTTATGCAACTCAACTAAGGACCATACAAGCCTACACTACAGTTTCCAATTTCATTTACTCTAGTTAAACTAATTTTTTACAACTTTTCCAAGACCAAAGCTGGATAATGCACCTCGTATGCTGCCAATCTCTTGGTAAAGAGATTCAAAGATTACCAATATGAAAAACTTTGTAGCATTGACAATTAAAACTAGTTACACAATAGTAACAAAGAGACTTATTCAACTACATAAATTATCTTTCTGCAACTACCAAGCCAATTCTTTAATTTAAACCAAGTTTAACAGAACAAATAATTACCTACTTTGCCAAGTGAAACTATTTTTCAACATCTAAAAAGGTCTGCACAATTTTATACACTACCCTCAAAGAACAAGAATGGCAATCAAGTTGCTTACGACGTCAAGATATAATATTTAAGTATTATGGGAATAACTACAGCTTTCCCAAATATCATTTGCACGTACAATGAACTACAGTATGGATTATATAGGTAGTTTAACCTAGAAACTAAGCAAAGCCTTTTGGAACATGTAGACTATATAATATCCTAACCTACAGAGGCTTCAAATTCTGAAAGAAACTAAAAAATACCACAAAGTACACAAACCTACACTTTGCAACCTTTAGGACAATTATACAAGGACATTCAACATGGCAGAAGATTGTTACCAAAAACCATTTTGACCAAACTACATACTAGACGATAACCAAGTAACATAACTGGCTCCACTTTAGCGGGTCATCTGATAAACACAAACATTAAATTCACTATTATATCAGTATTCAACTTTATATACCAAAATATTCATGGATGTTAAGCAGGTGTACAGGATGAATCAAGATATACCATAAGGGATACAAGTTGAAAAGCCAAAAAATTTAACACAGGTGTGGATATTTAAATGCAAAGTTAACCCTTAAACCACATCATTTGACAATTTAACAAGTTTTAAAACTATTTTTGCATAATCAACTAGGCAAGGGCTCCAACTGTCTAAATGATTAGAGCATAACTTTCAAAAGTTTCTAAATTATTAAATTAATAATTAAAATTATTAATTCTAATATAATTCTATATAATAATTCTAATTTATTCTAAATTATAATTTAATATTCAGAACTTTAAATTTTCAATTCAGAATATAAAATGAATTATTATTTTAACATTCTCAGAACATATCAAGTTAGAATATAGGTTCAGTATATTTTCTGTAAAAAAAAATAGTCAATAGGGCATTTGAATTGTGGCAATTTTAGACTAAAAAATTACAACTCCAAATTTATAAAACTTAAGAAAAATCCAGTCCGATGGAATTTTATAACAGACAGCATAGCACAATCAAAATAGTGATAATCGGAAAACTCAAACACGAAACCGAAACCAGAGATAATTGAAGTTATGTAATTATAGAACACTAATTTAACCATGTTTTAATAAACATTCATACTCTAATGTGAGAGTTCTAGGTCAATGTGTTTAAATTTAAAGTCTAGAAAAAAAAATAAAAACCCGGGATAATTCTGATTTAGGGGATATCTTTAGGGTATACTTTATACAAGTGAAAAAGCCCTAATGGTCTAATCAAACTAACCTAAAGAGAATACCTGCAGTTTTAAAGCAGAAAAAGAAGTTGCCAAAAATATTAAGTCCAAAGTTTTGATAGATTTATTTGTTTACCAATTTCATTCTATCCACAGTTATGAAAAAATGTATTTAAGGATGTAAAGGTTACAACAAAAACTAAAAAATTTCCATAAAAAAAATAAATTTTTGGAACAATATGAAAGTAACATTAACATTGTCCAATGTATTTATGGTGTATGATTATTATTTGTGCCATGTATTACTTTATGATAAGGGGCCTCGTAGCCTGGTGGATAGCGCGCAGGACTCGTAATTCTGTGGCGCGGGTTCGATTCCCGCACGAGGGAGAAACAAATGGGCAAAGTTTCTTTCACCCTGAATGCCCCTGTTACCTAACAGTAAATAGGTACCTGGGAGTTAGTCAGCTGTCACGGGCTGCTTCCTGGGGGTGGAGGCCTGGTCGAGGACCGGGCCGCGGGACACTAAAAAAAAAAAAGCCCCGAAATCATCTCAAGATGACGTCTCAAGATATGATAAAGGCCCCAACTGCATATCCACTTTGTGGACACTACTATTCTTCGTGTCTAGAACAGATGCTTGCATCTATTACTGCATAATCAGTTTTGGTTATTAGAAGCTGTTCATAAAATTTTTACCAAAATTACTTAAAATCAATTTCCAAAAATATGAAAGTTTCACAACACTTTCGCCAATAAGTTGGAGATTTAACATTGACGTTATTTACACAATTCAAATATTTTTTACTACTGTTCCCTATATTTGCAGTAATATGCACAGTTTAAGGGTCAGGGGAACTTTCCATGAAATGTGCCTCTACTTTCAATACTTTTCTAGATTGGATTTTTTGCAAATGTTGCTCCCATTTATACAGGCCACAAATAGCACAAAACTACCATCAAATCCAGTAGACTTTATATCTGTAAAGTTAGATTCATTCACCATTTACAGGAATTTTAAAGTAGTAGGGCCCCCACCCCCCAAAGAAAATTTAAATACTGAAAATAAGGCTGTCATGTAAACTTTACTTTCCAAATTAACCAGTCAACATCAAAAGGACTAAACATTGATTTTTTGAAGCTTTTCACAACCTACCACATGACTTGCCAGGAAACAAAACATTAAATAACCATTACAATGAATAAAGAACCTAGTTGAAACAGCAGTGAAAGGATCTAAAATTACTAAACATGTCAGGAGAGAACCCAATAATCTATTTTTTGGCCCGACTGTCATAAGGATATTATGACTTGTTTGAGTAAAGTGAAGGCTACGAGACCTTATAAGAAACACACGAACAAGTAGTTTGAAGACTGGCAAGTTACTTTAAAACTGAAGCATATGTGCAGCATAATCCATAAATGCCAAAATATTACCTTGCAGTAGATCGATAAGGACCAAGTCAGTCCTTGAATCAAAATTGCACAAGTAGGAGCTACAGTTTTTTTTTTTTTTTTTTTTTTTAAACTAGTTATACAACCTTATTAATCTCATTCACCCAACTAATACCAAAGCATGGACACTTTCTAATTTTCTGCTTTAGAAGATATTTAATCCCAGCCAATAATTCATTCTTTAACAAAACTATGCTGCTGTTTAAGATAAAGCTTTTCAAGCTATGGGAAAGTAAAAGAGGGAGGGGAACTGAAACTGCCAGGGAAGGGGAAGTGTGATTAAGATTCTGTACCTTTAACATGTTAGTGTAGAAGGTCTCCCACAGGATCTGGGCCTTGTCCACTCTGATGTTGCCCAAAGTTGGTGCCAGCTGCTGGTTAGAAAGGGTGCCATACGCTACTTCAGGCAACTATTTCACTCTTCGCCACAGATCACATCAGCTCAGGACCTCATTACCAAGTTGGGAGGCAATTTAAGACTAGCCAGTCAACGCCCTGGGCTGGAGAGCTGCAGCAGCCGAAGGAGAATTTACCACCTGCAAATTTATTTATTTATTTATTTATGCATATACAAGAATGTACACAAGGAATGCGAGGATACAAATACTGTATGGTAATTACAGTCTTGTAAAGCCAATAGACGTTATTTACACAATTCAAATATTTTTGACTACCGTTCTCTATATTTGCAGCAATATGCACGCGCAGCGTTTCGGGCAGGTCCTTAATCTAAGAAAATTTTAAAGAGGTAAATACTTGCAAAATTTATAGACAAAAATTATAACATTACATGAAATGAAAAAAAAAGACTAGAGAAAATTGTAGGTACAGTATATTAAAGCACATAGGTAGCCAAGATTGATTGCAATGACAGCTTGAATGGTAGTTGACAAAAATTGGTAGTCACAATACAGCATATGGCTAGCACAAAAGACAGCAATGAACACAATAAGGTTGTTTGATATTACATAAAAATTAGGAGATTGGGCAACACTAGGTACAGAGCAAATTTAAAGCTCAGTGTAGGAAACTAAGATGAAGTTAGGTACTTTTTGGTTTTGCTTTTAAATAAGGCAAAAGTTCGTTTTTCAATTCACTAGGGAGCGAGTTCCATAGACTAGGTCCCTTAATTTGCATAGAGTGTTTACACAGATTACGTTTGACCCTGGGGATATCAAAGATATTTATTTCTGGTGTGGTGATAATGGGTCCTATTACATCTGTCCAGGGAGAGTTTCAGAGCATGGTTTGCATTTAAGAACAGGGTTTTGTAAATGTAGTTGACAAAGTGTGTGGAGGGAGTTAATATTTAGCAAGTTTAGGGATTTAAACAAGGGAGCCGAGTGTTGTCTGAAAGCAGAGTTAGTTATTATTCTGATAGATTTTTGCTGTGTGATGGGCTTAAGGTGGTTTGCAGTGGGAGAACCCCCCCATGCACAGATACCATAATTAAGATAGGGGTAGATTAGTGCACAATATAGTGAGAGGAGAGCAGAGTTAGGAACATAATATCCTATTTTGGAGAGTATACCAACTGTCTTAGACTTTCTTAGTTATGTGTTGAATGTGGGTGTTGAAGTCGAGTCTTGTTTAGGAATAGGCCAAGAAACTTTCCATCATTTTTATTACTGATGTTAATGTTGTCTATCTGTAGCTGAATTGCATTTGATGATTTGCTTCCAAATAAGATGTAGCAAGTCTTTTCGATGTTTAATGTTAGTTTGTTCATCGACATCCATAAGTGGACTTTTTTAATTCATTATTCACAACATTTAGTGTATGTGGGTTGAGGTTTGAATAGATAAGGGTAGTATCGTCAGCAAACAATATAGGTTTGAGAATATTAGAGACATTAGGCAGATCGTTTATATATATAAGAAATGGAAGAGGTCCTAAGATGCTGCCCTGTGGCACTCCAACGGTAATTAGTAGAGTGGAAGAAGTTGTATCATTGATGGTTACATATTGGTGTCTGTCACTAAGATAGGATCGGATGTAGTCAAGGGCAAGGCCTCGGATTCCATAATGCTGGAGTTTAAGTAAGAGGTAGTTGTGATTAACAGTATCAAAGGCTTTTCTTAGGTCAATGAAGAGTCCAATCGGAAACTTTTTTGTCAAGGGCCGAGTAGATAACGTCAAGGAGACTAATGATTGCATCGTTGGTGCTCTTTTGGGACCGGAAGCCAAACTGGCAGGGGCTGAGTATGTCTAATTTTATGAGGTAGGAATAGAGCTGTTTGTAAATAATTTTTTCAAATATTTGATAGAATGGGTAGATTTGATATTGGTCTATAATTGTTTATGTCCGCCGGATTGCCTCCTTTATGGACTGGCGTTACTCTTGCTTTTTTGAGGATATCAGGGAAGGTGTGACTATAGATTTGTTGAACAGTAGTGCTATGGGTGGGGCAAGGGAGGCTCTTACACAATGGACAATACAATTTAAAGGAAAAAAAGAAAATGCATAATGAATTAAGAATATTTAGAGTAAATTTATGCAGGACACCAAGGAAGACTTACTTAAAAAGACCCTTAAGAACAGTCAGTTTTTAATTGGGCAGCAGAAGGCAATGTTTTTAATGTTAATTTCAGGTACTGTACCTAGTAGTGTATGGTAATAAGGTCTTTACTACAGGACAATCTACCCATAGTAGGAAAGCAACAAGTATGAAGATATACAAACATGATTTTTAAACATTAACTAAACAATTATGATAGCATGCCAAAAAGATTTCTACATACTGTACCTCAAATCCAGGGATACCACCACTATGCTCATAACATTCAAGCACTTTCCTGTCCCACGTGTATATTTTTCCCTAAAGAAAGCTAGAAGAATGAATACAAGCCTTTTCTACTCCCTTTTTCAAGCCAAACAAGGCTTGAAAATTACAGGCTGTATGCCTGTAAATCAAAATTATGTGCATGATAGAACCAACAGCCCCATAGCTAAATGGGTACAGCACAAATCCAAACAAGGAACCAGCCTACAAAAATCAAATGGCTAATAAGTGACCCATGGAATGCCACTTATTTATGACGATTAAGCCACCCAAGAGTTGGCATTGACATTAATATTCCATAAATTGCATGCCAGCCCTACTAAATTTTAACTACCCATAAGCAGTGGTGCCAGCCAATATTGGCAGAAGCCATGCCCAATACTAACATTTCACTGCTAAAAGTCTTTTCACCCTTTACAACCATATTCTACAACAGGATTTGACAAGAGGCAAAACATTTTATATAACTAGAATTATTAGGTCCTAATGTGATACAGGACCATCTTTTCAGTAGATGATTACACTTATTGAGAGAGCCAGTTTCATCAATTTTTGGAGGACAAGAACAGGAAATTAAAATGTGAAGCACGGGCTGCTGTAATCTAATCTATCAAGATTAAAGCTTTGGTATGGCAAGGCACCACCTATTTAACTTTTCAGTTAACCGACTAACTTTCACAACTGGTTTTCAGTAATTTTCACACATTAACTTTGGTCAATAGCCATACTGGCTTTTGATTAAAACTTTAGGCCTAAGCATGTTAGAACAATTAAGGTAACTACAGAAGGCTGTTTGACCATATGAGGTAACTACAGTATATCCGTCTCATTCATATACTGTACACTTAACCTATGCACTAATGATTTAATAAACGTGGTATATGGAGACAAACCAGCCCTTTGCAATTTTTTAGCACCTTGGCAAACATTTCTTCGTCTGAAGTTTTATTTAAATTAAAGACCAATCCTTCCTGGTAACTGCTGAACTACTAACTACCCGTCTTCCCACCAACAGACTTGTTCAGGCAAAGGCATAATGTCAAGTTACCATTTACTAAATATATAGATTATTAACAAAAAAATTCGGTACTTTTCAGTTACCCGACCTTAGTTTTAAGTGGACCACATCTTAGATATAACCAAGATTTGTTTTTTGATTCTCCACAATTAACAAGGACACTTCAATACTCCTCCTGCACGTTAAGGGGTAATTAAGGGGCCGCCCTCTAACTTTTTAAACACTCACCAGAGAACACCGCTTTTTAATGTGGACGCTCCCAAGACTTTCCTCCCATACGTATAAACTTATGAAACATCCTACCCGTCGAAGCCGTACTATTAAAACGGTTTTAAGAAGATTGACAAGACGCCGGCTTCCTATCCCCGTAAAGGCCTCTAGGGTTACTGGCCCTCTAATCAATTCACTTTGAAACCACACGTAGCTTACACAAGTAATTTATTGTTTCCTATACAAATCCTCCCCCCCCCCTCTCTATTATATCTTCAAGTAAAACCCAAAACATATTAACTTAACTATTATAACTTATAACTAACCCAACCTAAAATTAACACAGATGACTTAGAAAGACGCACCTAAATATGAAAACAATACTCAACTTACCCGCTGGTCAACCGCACTGGTCTATACGTCTTCTTCGAACACTGGTTAAAGAGTTACTGCTGACCTCTGCCCGCAACAAGCCACAAATCACCTACGTTGTCTAGAATCATATATAGAATAGCAACTGACCATAACACCCGTGCTCTCTCACGTGATCATCGAATAACGTGGGGGTAAACTGGTAGTACTGCTGTCAAAACATAGATGGCGTACACCCAAATGGTCATGCCGATGGACTCCCCTAGTTGTGCTTACGGAAATGAGCTTCGACTATTTGCTCCCGCCCCCCTCAGCTGTTAATTAATTGGTGTACAGGCTCCTGAACCTGAGGACCAGTAACACTTTAGTGCTAGTAGTTATATAAGAATTAAGGTAACTGCAGAAGGTCTATTGGCCCATACGAGGCAGCTCCTATTTATAACCACCCAATCCCACTCATATACATGTCAAATTCAAATGTTTATTCAGGAAAAATACATACATAGATGATGTTGGATTTATAGATAGAGCTAGTACATACAATACCTAAAGCCACTATTACGTATTGTCCAGCCCCACGCTTTAAACAATCAAGGGACCCCACCTCCACGTTACGTGGTAATTGGTTCCACAAATCAACAATCCTGTTACCGAACCAGTAAACATCTCTATAATGTCACCCCTAACTCTTCGCCTTTCCAGCGAATGTAATTTAAGCTTTGTCAATCTTTCTTCATATGAGAGGTTCCTAATTTGCGGGATTAACTTTGTCATCCTATGCTGGACGTATTCTAGTGAATTTGTATCCATTCTATAGTATGGCGACCAAAACTGAACTGCATAATCTAAATGGGGCCTAACCAGAGCAAGAAATAACTGAAGAACAACACCAGGTGTCTTATTAGTAATGCTTCGATTAATATATCCCAGTGTCCTATTTGCCTTATTACGAACATTTTTGCATTGATTTTTTTGGTTTTAAATTTTTACTAATCATAACTCAGATCCCTTTTGCAATCCGACTTCGCAATCTCAACACCATCTATCTTGAGATGATTTTGATTTTGAGATGATTTCGGGGCTTTAGTGTGGCCCATACGAGGCCCGGTCCTCGACCAGGCCTCCACCCCCAAGAAGCAGCCCGTGACAGCTGACTAACACCCAGGTACCTATTTTACTGCTAGGTAATAGGGGCATAGGGTGAAAGAAACTCTGCCCCATTGTTTCTCGCCGGCGCCTGGGATCGAACCCAGGACCACAGGATCACAAGTCCAGCGTGCTGTCCGCTCGGCCGACCGGCTCCCTTAAATCTAGCTCATATTTTGTAACCGTAACATCATTACCTAGCCTTAAAATCTTACAATTGCCAGCATTAAACTGCATCTGCCAATCTTTTGACCATTTCAAAACCCTATTAAGATCGTCTTGAAGTGATAGCAAGTCTATGTCTGTGTTTATTTTCCTCTCGAGTTTCATATAATGTATGTATAAAAAATTCAACAAAGTTACAGCAATCGCGGAAAGATCTTACTACCATACAGAATGTCTGTGACTACAGGAGGATTGGCAAGTACGTAAAGGGAAAGATCAACCTTTGAGGATCACCCTAAACGGTACAAAACAGATGGAAGAAGTACCAAGGAATGCTAGAAAATTATAAAGTGATGAGGAAAGGGACATTATGGTCGTTAAGACAAAATATTTCAAAAGAAGACATAGAAGCTGAAACTGAACCTCGCCGAGGCAAAACGTCTAAATTAGGACAGGAATGAAAAAGAAATCAATTCTTTTTTTTCTACAAAGTAATAAGGGTAGGCAGACCAGTAAAATGATACAAAAAGGCAAACCAACAAAATCGCTAGAGAAAGGGGGGAGTGAAGAATAAGGAGAGGGGGAACGTGTTCCTGAAAATTGCATACACCAACATAGATGGAGTGAGATCAAAGATACTGGAGTTAAGTGATGTAATACAGCTGCAGACGCCAGACATTGTTGCACTCATTCACCATCTGGTCACCACTTGGTCCGGGAGACATCTCCCGTCACGCAGGGTGCAGTCGCACCTCCACAGATCTCCAGTATCATCTATTGATACTGGTGATGGCTCAAAAGGGCCACCACTTACGAGCTATTCATGCCTGTGCCACCTTTTGGGTGGCTTCATCTTCATCTTAAACACATTCACAAGGGAGACATCTCCCGTCATGCAGGGTGCATTCGCACCTCCACAGATCTCCAGTATCAGCTCCTGATACTGGTAATGGCTTAAAATGGCCACCATTAACGGGCTATTTATGCCCGTGCCACCTTTTGGGTGGCTTCATCTTCATCTTAACACATTCACAAGGGAGACATCTCCCGTCATGCAGGGTGCATTCGCACCTCCACAGATCTCCAGTATCAGCTCTTGATACTGGTAATGGCTTAAAATGGCCACCACTTACGGGCTATTTATGCCCGTGCCACCTTTTGGGTTGCTTCATCTTCATCTTAACACATTCATAAGGGAGACATCTCCCGTCATGCAGGGTGCATTCGCACCCCCACAGATCTCCAGTATCAGCTCTTGATACTGGTAATGGCTTAAAAGGGTCACCACTTACGGGCTATTTATGCCCGTGCCACCTTTTGGGTTGCTTCATCTTCATCTTAACACATTCATAAGGGAGACATCTCCCGTCATGCAGGGTGCATTCGCACCCCCACAGATCTCCAGTATCAGCTCTTGATACTGGTAATGGCTTAAAAGGGCCACCACTTACGGGCTATTCATGCTCGTGCCACCTTTTGGGTGGCTTAATCTTCTTCAATCAATCAATCTTATTGGGATAATCTACTCGCTACAGTATAGACCAACACTATTGTTCTATGAAGTCGATTTAACTTCCAGACATGTATTTTTCAATAAGTCTTAAATATTTTCTGGCTAGTTATGTTAGATATTATTAGAAATACGTATTCTACTTGTTAATATAATAAACTAAATTTGCGATCATTTAAGAAGAGAAGTGCGACGACTGGATCACTGTGTACAGAAGGTTGATATGCCAACAAACACTTTCCAGACAACACAATATCTTGGATAAGTCGCTCCACAACATTGACACCTGGACCGTTGACTTCCTATGAGGCCACATATTTACTTATTTCATAATGGAAGTATATTATTTTATAGTAAATATATGTTTTCTCGTGTTCTGCATTAAGCACCAACATTATAGTGAATAAATATACCATATTTCCTCATTATTTAAGTAATGCTAGGAGGCTTTGAGTAGCTTTGGGTCATTAGGTGAACAGAATCTCCAATAGATGGGGCGAGAGTCGCGTTATCTCTCGCCCGAGCGAGAGTCGAAACTTATTTTAGAATTGATATATCTTTGTCCTCCAACAAGATATATTTCCTTTGGTGCACTCACAATAACGAGCATATCTGTGTCTTTCTGAAGGCATATAATATTTTAGGTTTTATAAGCGTATCTTTGTTAATTACACACTATAGTGGCAAGTGCGTAGGCTTCTGCATTCCATGACCGACAAGCTACTGAATGCCACTATAAAAACGTATGTATCTTCACTTGAGCTTTATATATGTCTATGTTAAAGTATTTAAAATGAAGCTTATATTTCTATCTTTCTTGAGACATATAAAACATATGTGTTTATTAATGAATTTACGTGAAATAAGCATTGTTCTGAGAGAGAGTTGCTCTGTCGATCAGTCTGTGCGGGGTCGGAGCTCGGCGATTATTAAAACACATGTTTCTTCATTAGAACTTTATATATATCTATGGTAAAGTATTTAAAATGAAGCTTATATTTCTATCTTTCTCAACACATATAAAAACATTTGCGTTTATTATCGAATTTACGCGAAATAAGCATTGTTCTGAGAGAGAGTTACTCCGTTGCTCGATCTGTGCGGGATCGGAGCTCGCCGATTAGAAAAATACACGTATCTTCGCTTTAAATACAAATATGCCCATGGTAAGGCATTTAAAATGAAGATTATGTTTCTATCTTTCTTGAGACGTATAAAAATCTTACGTTTATTAACGATTCTGCGTGAAATAAGCATTGTTCTGAGATGAATATTGCGGATTTCCGGCTCTACGACCGATGAAAAATGCAACTTTTATACAACTACAAATATCTTTAGTTTTACTTTAAATTTTGTCCTGAAAGAGTTTTCATATATAGATCCAGTTTCTGCCGTTCTTCTGACATAAAAAGACCTTTGGTTTAATAAGTTATTAAGATGTTTTCAACAATATTACTAAGGCGTTCACCGATTCTAACATGGGCGACCCTTTTGGAAACGCAACACATTTATTTTATTTATTTATTTATTTATTTATATGTATACAAGAAGGTACATTGGGTTTGTACATTGGCTTCTTTGTTGGATCAGGGGTTACTTATCCAACAGGAAGTCATCTGTATTTTTCCAGGGGCATAGAAGTGTAACAAGAGACTTTGAACTAGGCACCCCGCAGGGTGGTGTCCTCAGTCCTACCTTATTTAATATCTTAATAAACACGCTGTTAAACTCTATACCGAGCAAACCCAACGTCCACATCATTAGCTATGCTGATGATATAATGATACACACCGCTGGGTATGCTAACACGCAGAACACTCTTAACTCTGTATTAGACTCATGTCAGGACCTAGCTAGGTTTAATTATCTCAGCAGAGAAAACAAAGATACTAAATCGGCGCCCACCCAGGCAGGGAGGAGCTGTTCGCAAGATGCAACTGTCTGATGGCTCCCAGCTTGACTATGTAAACAGATTCAAATACCTTGGCCTTGAGGTGCCACTGTATGGTCCTGGTGTATTCAGACTCTGTCGTCAGTTTAAAGAGAGGCTCCGAGCTCTCAAGGCTGTTGTAGGTTATCACTCAGGCTATAGTGCCAATGTCAGAATTGTCAAAATGATGTACTTTGCATACATCAGATCTTTAGTGGATTATGCTGCACCTCTGCTTGTTTTGATGCCTGAAAGAAAGCTTGGAGGGCTTGAAAAATTGCAGAACGAAGCCTTGAGGATAATCCTTGGGTGCCCTCGTACCACAAAGATACTTAATATGAGAAAGGAACTTAATATTCTGAGCGTTGTTGATCGTGTTACTGAAATTAACTGTCAAATTGGTATAAAAATGCTTAGGCTAACTCATTCTAATCCTTGCACAGAAGCCCTCCAGAATTTCTTTATTGAAGATCAGCATTGTTCCAAATGGATAACAAAAACTGGAACTCAACTCAGAATGTATGGGGTTCATGATTTGTACCAAGAGAAACAACAACGGCACTTTCCTGCACCGTGGGAGGTTACACCCTTTCCAGTTTTAATCCCTCCCTTTCCACCCAAGAAGCAAATTAGAGATCAGCCCAAGCTTCGTCTTGAGGCAAAGCTCAACGCCTTAAGCCATATTGATGCTCTGTCCACAGAGCATTTTCTCTCTCAAATTATATACACTGATGGTTCCCTACACCGCACCACGGGTGCAGCTGGAAGTGCAGTTGTCCTGACAATGGGCGATGGCCTATACTTTGAGTGGGGAGTCCGTATAAACAACTGGGCCTCTACCCTTCAGACTGAACTATTTGCCTTGATCCTTGGACTGAAATGTGTACAAGTCTCAAAACTTGATACATTAATTGTAAGTGACTCCTTATCATCCTTAAATGCTCTCAATTCTTTAAGACATAACTGTAACATGCTCGTGTCCGAAGCTAGACACAAATACAACAAAATTATTAAGGATGGTAACAGAGTCCATTTCATGTGGTCTCCATCTCATGTTGGCCTCCGAATGCATAATAGAGCTGATAAGTTAGCCAAAGATTCTGCCTTTAAAGGAGCCGTTGAGTGTAACCTTGGATTGTCAATGAGCAATCTGAGAGCAGCAGTACTCCGAGAACTTCAACAAGATCTTGTAGATCTGAGGCAAAGTGAAATTGACACCAGTAATTCTATCTATCATCATACTATCATGCAAGAGGAGCCACACATCTATGGATCATCCAATAAAATCAGCAGATTTCTAGATTTTACTACTGCTCGGCTTAGACTCGGTTACAAATATCTTTGGGAATTCTCATTATCTGCTGATGTAGACCTGACCAAATGTAAACTGTGCCAACAAAATTATTCGCACACCCTCCGTCACTGTGTGAAGGAGTGCGACAAGATACGTGAATTTAGAGACAATTCTATAACCAATGTTCCAGCGATGTGTAAATATTTCATTCAAAATGATGTGCTACCAGAAATTTTAGCCAAATATCCCCAGTTTGCTAACTGTAGGTAGTAACTGAGTGATTGTAACCTATCCACCGCTGCCCACTAGATGGGGAGATGTGCAGGACAAACATATAAATTGTGACACTAGCTCTCCACATGTCAGTTGCTTAATTTAGAACCTGTACTTGAGGTCGATCTCGAACCCATTGTTGATGTGACGACTTATATTGAATTTTGTAACTAGCTCATCAAGAATGTAACTTGCTTAGCTAAATGAATTGTGGGGTTCAGTCCCTGAGCCCATTATGTGCCTCTGTAACCCTTTCCACTACCGCCCACAAGATGGGTATGGGGTGCATAATAAATGAACTAAACTAAACTGCCGACGGCAGTCTCTTCCAGGCTGCACGCTTACAGCGGACAGCCTGAGCACAGTCTGCATTCCACCAGGGAACGCACTTCCGTGGACCCCGAGAGGAAGAGCGAGGAATAGAGCGGAAGGCAGCGTCGAAGACAGTGTCATGAAAAAGGAGAGAGCAAGGGAGAGGCAGAATGGAGAGGTCAGAGTGAGTAGCACTGAGGGTAAAGAGGTTCCAGTCCGCTTTTGCAAACTGCCACTTAGGGAAGGAGAGGGGAGGGCGAAAAGAGAAAAAGGTAACAAGGATGGGGAAATGGTCACTGCCATGGAGGTCATCAAGAACCTGCCACGTAAAATCTAAGTAAAGAGAAGACGAGCAAAGAGAAAGATCAAGACAGGAAAGGGTGCGAGTCCGAGAGTTCAAATGCGTGGGCTCACCAGAATTCAGAAGAGACAGGGAAGAAGAGAGGTTAAACGGTTCAAGAAGGCGACCTCAGGTGTTCGTCAGAACATCACCCCAACGGGAATGACGACAACTGAAATCACCCAGCAGGAGCACAGGCTCCGGCAAGGAGTCCAGTAGGTGTTTCAGATCGGGAAGAGAAAGCGGGACACTCGGGGGGAGATAAATGGAACAAACTGTGTACCATTTCCCCACAAAGATACGAGCAGCAGAACAATGGAGAGGCGAAGGAAAAAGTAAGGGGACAAAGGGAACATCAGAGCAAATCAAGAGAGCAGAAGAGTTAGGGGGGAAGGGGAGAGAAAGGAATAGCCACGAAAACGACAGGACGAGCACCAAACATCGGCTCCTGGAGACAGACACAAAGGGGTGAAAATCGCGAAATCAGAAGTTGGAGTTCAAGGAAATTGGCGTAATAACCCCGAACGTTACATTGAAAAATAGACATCGACGAGAAGAGAAAGGACAACAACAGAGAACAAGGAAGAAACAAAGGCGAAAGAGCAATATAGCACGTTAAAGAAGATCAGGGTCGGGATCAGGGTCAGCAAAGTCAGGGTTAGAGGGCATGGGTAAACTGAGCAAAGACGGAGGGAAGGAAGCGGGAGAACAGACCAGAGGCGGACGGGCGGGGTCCGGAGGAGGAGGAGGAAGAGGAGGAAACAACCGAGAGGAGTAGTCAAGGACAGCAGCAGGAAGAGGGGGAGTAAAAAGAGGGGAGCGCACCTCAGCAAGGGCAGCAACCGAGAGGGAAGCGGGGGCTAAAGAAACCTCCATAGCAGGAACAGGGGGCGCAACCACCAAAATGGGAGGGGAAGGAGCAATAGAGCCAGTAGTAGGGGCCGAGGAAGAAAGCGCAGCCTTCTTTCCCGCAGGGGAGGAGGAAGGAGAGGAGCCAGGCTTACGCTTCTGACTTAAAGAGACAGGTGTCCCAGCAACTACGTACTGGGCAACGGATTCCAGTGTCTCCACAGGAGAAGCTGAACAAGAGCACACACGACGGCCGGTAGGAGAGTGATGGACATCAGCCCGCACTGACAGGCAGTGTGGAGAGGCAATAGAGGGAGAAGGAGGATCGGAGGGAGACGAGGAAGAAGACACAGGAGACATGACAGACCGGACAGAAAGAAGGGAAACCCCAGACAGAGGACCAGGAGGGGGGGACCCTTCGGGACAGAACTCAAAGGAACAGAGGAGGGGGCAGTGGGCGTATCAGGGTCCAAGACCCGGAAACGGTTGTGGGTCTGAGGAAGGTGGGAAGGACGAGGAGAGGAAGAGCGCAACAGGCGAGCATAAGAGACGTTAGCTTAAGGCAGGAGCTGGTGAACCTGGCGCCTCGCCTGAGGAAAAGACAAACGCTCCTGGTGCTTCAAGTTGAGGACGGCTGCCTCAAGCTTGTAATGGATACAGGCACGGAAGAAGGTAGGGTGGGCCTCACCACAGTTGAGACAGCGAGCCTGGGGAGAAGTGCACTCTGACTTAGAGTGACCTTCGCCACCACACAAAGGACAGAGAGAGACAGTCCCAGAGCAGCGGAGGGCACCATGCCCAAACCTCCAGCACTTGTTACAAAGCCTAGGAGAAGGAATGTACTCCTGGACAGAGCACCTGGCACCAGCAAGAATGACAGAGGATGGAAAGGTCCTACCATCAAAGGTAATCTGGTGAAAAAGGTAATTTAACAGTCTCCGTGGTGTAGTGGTAAGACACTCGCCTGGCGTTCTGCGAGCGCTATGTCATGGGTTCGTATCCTGGCCGGGGAGGATTTACTGGGCGCAATTCCTTAACTGTAGCCTCTGTTTAACGCAACAGTAAAATGTGTACTTGGATGAAAAAACGATTCTTCGCGGCAGGGGATCGTATTCCAGGGACCATAGGATTAAGGACTTGCCCGAAACGCTACGCGTACTAGTGGCTGTACAAGAATGTAACAACTCTTGTATATATCTCAAAAAAAAAAAAAAAAAAAAAAAAAAAAAAAAATCTTCACAACCCTAAGGGGTTGACGGCGATGACCACGAGGGGGACGAGTAAACGAGTCTACCTGGAGGACAGAATGGCCCTGGGCAGCAAGGATATGCAGAATATCATCGTGGCAGTCCTGCAGATTCGAACACTGGTCGCAATATGGTGACAATAAACACAGACACTAAGATACTATATATATATTTGGTCGAATATACAGAAGTACACAAGTGATACTTTGGTGTGAGTTGAGCGCACTGAGCGTCGGTACAGTATCTCGCAAGTGTCTTGCTCTAGACCACACTTGAAAGTAGACTCTGGTTAATGTTTGCTATTCTGCTGCTTATATGCTCGGGCAACACCTCACCGTGTTGCCCGGGCAACGCCTCACCTCATTCATCTCCAAAGGTTGACAGGAATATTTAACAATGCATTTGGAGCGAGTATATTATTGGGATAATCTACTCGCTACAGAACTCCCCCTCCCAGGGGATGAAAGGAAAAATACTTGATCAAGGAACTTAGCTGGTCGGTGAATTGTACGCCCTGCTCGCGTTACATAACCATCAAAGTTAACTTCCTCCTCTTCGCTGATGTCAATCTAACTGGGGTCGTAGGGTGGGAGGTCGCACACGTCGTCGTAGGATCAGGTTGTGGTGCGGCTGGTAACTGGGGTTGTAGGGTGGGAGGTCGTACAGGATCGTCCGTTGTCGTAGGTGGCGGTGCTGCTGGTAACTGTGGTCGAAAAGTGAACTGCGTAGTCGGCGGATGTGTCTCTGGATTTAGCAGTGTCGCAGACGTTGAGACAAAGCCTGGAGCAGAGCAGAGAGCTGAGTGAGGCCAGAGTCGTGGAGCTCTATGTGGGAGAGCGTGGCGGCTCGATTGAGAATTGTGAGTGTCTGAACTCGGGGAGCGAGAGCGTGGCGGCTCGATGCGTTCGTAGTCTGCTGTCTGCTCTGTGTCGAAGCTGTAGCGTCTTGGGTTGATTAGGACTGTACACGCCGAGTACTACATTGTAGTCTGGTACCAAAAGATGTAGGCAGTGTGTGGACAAGCTCGGTGTAGCAGGAGAGAAGAATGTGCATAATTGTTGCGTCCTTGGGTTGCTGGTGGAGCATTTAGATCCGGGGCGGATGGGCTCGAGCACCAGGACATTAGGAGGTAATGTAGGGACGTAGTTAGGACAACGAGGTAATCACATCTAGAGCTGAATTGTCCTGAAGGCGACGAAGTGTCGGAAACGCAAGCTGTAAGTCCTGTACTGCGCAAAGGGCTTGAGTCGGCCGAGTATCAAAATGCAGTGAACGTGTAGATGAATCTGATGACAGAGCAGCTGTCGTGGGCGTAGGACAAGCAGTGCCCTGGCAGCGACGGAGAGTCGGCAGGACAGGCTGTTGATCCAACATGATGTAATCATTGATGAGGCTGTCAGATGAGTGAGTAAGGATCGTGGAGCAGCAAGCCGTAGTAGATGAAAATGCAGAGATGGACGCGATGAAAATCATAGCTGTGGCGAGGGTGTTGGCAGTGTTCCATCACAGCAAACAGTAGCAGTAGAGGTCCAGTGAGAGTCCAAGTTGTAGTCCATCGTGGCTGGGTATCATCGAAACTCTCTGGGGTCACCAATGTAACGGTTCTATTGTTACGTAAAATATGGTGACAATAAACACAGACACTAAGATACTATATACATATATTTGGTCGAATATACAGAAGTACACAAGTGATACTTTGGTGTGAGTTGAGCGCACTGAGCGTCGGTACAGTATCTCGCAAGTGTCTGCTCTAGACCACACTTGAAAGTAGACTCTGGTTAATGTTTGCTATTCTGCTGCTTATATGCTCGGGCAACACCTCACCGTGTTGCCCGGGCAACGCCTCACCTCATTCATCTCCAAAGGTTGACAGGAATATTTAACAATGCATTTGAAGCGAGTATATTATTGGGATAATCTACTCGCTACACAACCGAGCGTTCTTTGAGACCCGAACAGGGATCTCGCCAAGGCAGGATAAGGCAGCTAAGTGGGAAGCTGCATCCTAAGAAGGAGCAGCAACGACACGTGTACCGAGACGAGTGGGGTTGAAGGTAACAGAGGCATCCCCGGAATCAACAAGATGTCGATGGAGGGAGAAATCATCAGGAGGCGCAGAATCAAGAGGGAAGAGATCAAAATATTTGGCCCATGAAGCAGGACCAAACAAGGCCTGATACGCATCAGTACGGCAAGGAATCGAGCGAGTGCAGCCGTGGCACGGACGGCGTTGAGAACCCCTAGAGAGAGAGAGGGGTTAAAAGGCGCAGTATCACAACGAGAGACTTAGCCGCACCATGGAACGAAGTGGTCACCACAGGGGGCTTGAGGCTCGACCCAACCACAGAGGATGGAGGGGAGCTGGGGAAAGAAGTCAGAATGATCAAAGGAGGAAGGTAGGTCGGGGCCCAACGCAGCGGGGGCTACAGAGCCCGGTCTTCCAATACAGGCCGACTCGGGGGCTTGGTCGCCCACCCCACGAGCCTGAAAGGGTACAACAGAAACATTCATCGACATACAGACGAAGAGAGACAATTTCATCCACGAATGTGCCCCCATACCCACCATGGAGCCCCAATTAGAGGCAGGACACCCAACAGGAAGCTATCGCCGATCATGCCGGGGCCCCCTAGGGGTGCGTCGTGAGTATACGCCCCACAAACGCCACCTTAAGAACCGTCAGTCCGTCGAGATCGGGTTCAGCGACGAAAGGGAGATTGACAATAGAAGGTTCCCCTCGCTCCAGACGTCGGGTACTACAGTTCTACGGGTGCAAGAGTATGCCTCCTCAATCACCCGGGCGTCAAAATAGAAGAAGTCCAAGGGAAGAACCAGAACAAGCAAAAGGTCGGCAGGAAACGGCAAGCAGATAGGAGAAGAGGGGGGAGAAAAACGAAACAGAAGGAAAAGGTGCCCAGCAGAATTGGAGAGGACGACAGCAGGAGCACAAGGCTAGAAAAGGACAGAGAACTGTCCCAGCTTGAATGGTAGTTGACAAAATTGGTAGTCACAATACAGCATATGGCTAGCACATAAAAGAAGACAGCAATGAACACAATGATAAGGTTGTTTGATATTACATAAAAATTAGGAGATTGGGTAACATGATTGGGTAAACATGAGACTAACCAAGTTATATTGGATGATAAAAGGGAAGGAAACACTAAATGAATACTCAACATCAGTGTTCACACTATAATATTTTGAATGACATCTACCCACACAAACTGAACAAAACATTTTGAACGACAAAATGAACATTCAAAATGTGAACGTCCACACAGACTGACTGAACGACAAACATTTTGTGTGGGTGAAAGATTCACCCACACAAATGGTTGAAGGCGGTGAAGAGAATGAATTAAGGGATATATGCCCATTACAACTGCCCCCCGTGGTGAAGTGGTAAGACACTCGCCTAGCCGTTTGGCTAGCGCTTTATCCAGGGTTCGTATCCTGGCCGAGGAGGTTTTACTGGTATCAGGGGTTGGGGGTTTTAACAAACTGGATATTGGACTTAACTGACTCGTCACTTACTGGCGAACAGAGACCCCAACCACTTCCTGATAAAATAAGATCGACTACGGCAGCCACACAGCTGCTGTCGTCAATCGGTCAACCATGGGCACTGGAGTGCACGTAATACGTTGGGAGTTCACCTTGTAATCACAGTTCACCTTGTTCACAGGCTCCAATATGTTTCTGTGAATAATACAATTTCTCCCACCCTACCCATCAACATTGGTGTTCCTCAGGGCAGCATACTTGGCCCTCTCCTCTTTCTCATCTACATTAATGACCTTCCAAATGCCTCCCAACACCTCAAACCAATTCTATTTGCTGACGACACAACCTTCATTTACTCCAGTCCTGACCCTCTTGCTCTAAATGCCACAGTAAATACTGAGCTAAATAAAGTCCATCTTTGGCTAACTGCCAACAAACTCACCCTTAACATTGACAAAACCTTCTATATTCTGTTTGGCAATAAATCCTCTAGTCTTATAAATCTCAAAATAAACAATACCCAAATTTGTAACAAATTAGATGGCAAATTCCTTGGCATTCTCATTGACCACAAGCTGAATTTCCAGGGACACATTCTAAATATATCAAAAAAAGTTTCAAAAACTGTGGGCATTCTTTCTAAGATCAGATATTATGTACCACGCCCTGCCCTGGTGACTCTCTATTACTCCCTTATCTATCCTTATCTCAACTATGGTATTTGTGCTTGGGGTTCTACTACCCAAAATCACTTACGTCCTCTAATTACCCAACACAAAGCCGCTATTAGAACAATATCCAACTCTGGCCCCAGACATCACTCGGTACCCCTACTCAAATCTCTTAATATGTTAGATATTAAGTCACTGCACATTCTCTCATGTGTATTATACATATATAAAACGCTAAACTATAATGCCAATCCTGATCTTAAAAGCTTCATAGAAGGTTGTAACAGAACCCATGAGCACCACACCAGAAATAAATACAGTTTTGATATTCCTAGAGTACGTCTTAATCAAACTAGAAATGCTCTGCAAATCAAGGGACCCAGATTGTGGAATGACCTTCCCAACCATGTTAAAGACTGTACCTCTCTCAACCAGTTTAAGATAAAAACTAAACACTACCTAATAAATTCCCTGTAATCTACCTCACTCCTCTATTGTCAACCCATGTCTGTTATTTTCTTTTTTTTTTTTTTTTTTAATCAACACTGTTTGTCAACCTATTGTATTTGTGCTGCTTTTTCAGTCATGTTCCCCCTTTTTTTTTATCTTTATTTGTATTTGTTCTCAACATCTTATATTCTTTATGCTCAATTAGTATTAAGTTCTAGATATTAATGTTTTCTTGCCCGAAACGCATTGCGTAATAGTGGCTTTAGGCATTGTATGTACTAGCTCTATCTATATATCAATCCATTAATGTAACATCACTTGTATGTATATACCTTACCTGAATAAACATCTAATCGCTGTATACTCGGATAGGGGTTCAACGTCACCTATATTTGGGGAATGGCTCCAACTTGCCTGTTGATTATGAATACACACCTGTTAGGATTAAGTACTACAGACGTTAAGTGTAGCATGTTTTGAGCAGATGCTCTTTTGTTTATAATCTTGTAAAGAGTAAGTTATGTAACGTATAACTGCGACGTTGTTGTTGTTGTTGTTGACAATAAACCATTTGGACGAAGATGGATTGGCGCTTGCTCGTTGAAGGGTGCGGTCACGGCATTGGCGCTCTCTCAGTTGTTGGCTGACGTCTGGTGCGAGCAGGTCGCTGTTGTTGGTGTGTGGTGTGCCGGCTAGCCTGTGGGGGCAGCTGGCGTTATGGCGTCGTCGGTGACGCGGATTCGGAGGGTGGATTCTGCAGGATTGGAGTTCTCAGCGGCTGCTGATTGGGCGTTGGTGGAAGTGGCGCTTTTGGATGTTTTCCAGGTGGACCTGCTCACTGTTTATGGCCTTGAGAAGATCTCTGACAAGCGTGTGGTGATCAAGTTCTCTGCCCCTGGTCCATATCAGCGTTTTGTGAGTGATTTTGCTGGGCGTTCTCATCTGCTCCCGGGCTCTGCTGGTACTGTGGAGGTGTCGGACCGGTGTGTGGCGCCGACGTTTGTCAGCATCCATGGAGTTCCCTTGGACTTTCCTGAGGAGGTCCTTCGCACCTGCATCTCTCGGTACGGTACTTTATTCACTCACCGTATAACCTGCCTCCGCTCAGGCCACCTGTCGGGCTTGAGGACCAATGTGCGGACCCTTGGCATGCGCTTGACGCGTGATATTCCTTCTCAGGTCAAGTTCTACGGCTTTAACATGCGGGTTTTCTATGAGGATCAACCACACACCTGTTTTCGGTGTGGTTTGCGAGGGCATCTTGCGGCCGGTTGCACTGCTTCCGGGATGGGGGAACCAGCTATCTTCCAGGAGGGTGATTTTCCCCCCTTGGGGGTTGGGGGGGCCAAGCCAGGTGGTGCAGAGTCCGTGTTTGTCCCCCGCGGCCCCTCCTCGTTGTTGGTGCCTTCTGCTTCGACTGATCCTACTCCGGCTGTTCAGCAGTTTGACCCACCTGGCTCGTTGGTGTCTGATGTGGCGCCCCCACTTCCTGTGCACGTCGTCACTGCGGAGGTCAATCGGGCTTCAGATGTTGCTGCCATGGAGACAGGTACGTCTGTGGAAGCTGCTCCATCGTGTGTAGGTGGGAGTGGCGATCCTGCAGGCCCGTCGTGTGGGGTTGCTCCTTCGTCTGGTGGCCGTTCATCCGACGTGGTTGCTGCTGCTCCGGAGGTGCTGCGGTCCTCTCGTGGCTCTAAAGGGCCTTCCCCGGTCGCGACGTCGGACCAGCCCCGTCGTAAGCGGGAGGCACGGACGCATTCCTCTGACAGAGGTCCTCCCATTAAGCGAGGGGGGTCTACGGCTGGAGCTGCTGTGGCGTGCGCCCCTCCTCCTCCTCCCTCTGGTGGCCTGATGCGGTTTGTTGCACCCGGGGCCCCCTCTGGGGGCAGTGACGCCCCAGAAGCAGTTGCGGTTGATCAGTGGGTGGTGTCCTCTGGTGTGGAAGGTCCTGGACGGGATGCGCTGACGTTGAAGTTTACAAAGTCTACAAAGTGTGCGAGCGCCGGCGTTCCTGTGGGGCCCTCCTCTGCAGGGTTGCCAGATGGTGCGCCTACTGTTCCTACTGCCTCCCATGTGGGGGGGGCTCTGCTCCACCTTCTACGGGGGCTGTGGGGTTGGTGGGGTCCTCATTGCCTTCCTGATGGCGCCCTCTCTGACTTGTGCGACGCTGAATGTGCGTGGATTGCGTGACTTGGCTGTGCAGATGGGCTTGGTGGCTGTGCTTCGTGAGCAACGTGTAGATGTAGCCTTTATTCAGGAGCATAATGTGCGTGACTTGAGTGCTTTGTCTGGGTTGACTGATGATTTTCATGTAGTGCTTAATCCGCCGAGGATGTCCTTTGGGGGCACGCTGATGCTGTTCTCCCGGAGGGCGTCCATTTCCGTGCTTCACACGGAGATGGATGAAGATGGCCGGGTGTTGTTCGCTCATGTGCGGTACCTCGGGGTGGAGATTCCCTTATTGACTGTGTATGCTCCTTCTGGCACGGCGCGTCGCAAGGAGAGGGAGGAGTTTTTCCAGGGTGGGCTGTTACACTTCTTGCGTCATGACACAAGGGACATGGTTTTTGGGGGTGATTTTAATTGTGTCACTCTCGCACGGGATTGTAATAGTGCACATCCGCAGAATGTTTCTCGGGCGTTGGTCTCCACCTTACAGAGTTGTGGGTTTCGTGATGCTGCTCTCATGTTTGGGGGAGATTTGGAATTCACCTTTGCTGCGCGAGGGGCGTGTTCCAGGCTGGATCGTTTTTATGTTCATGGGCGGGAGGGCTCTGTTTTTGCGTTTTGTACAGTTCCTGTTGCCTTTTCTGATCATTGTTTGGTTGTGGTGCGTGTTGCTGTTCGTAGTCAGGTTCGTGTGGGGAGAGGTTGGTGGAAGTTGAATTGTCGGTTGTTGCGTTGTCCTTTGGGTGCGTGAGGCGTTTCGTGGGTGGTGGATGGGGCTTGTTGCTCGCAAGTGCGAGTTTTCGTCTGTGTTGGACTGGTGGGAGTGGTGCAAGGTGAAATGCAAGTCCTTTTTTGTTGTGGTTGCGAGGCGTGAGGTGGCGGGGCGGTTTGGTTTGTTGCGCTCTCTTCAGGCGCGGTTGACTCGGTTGTATGTGTTGCTAAATGGTGGGGCTGATTGTTTTGATGCTATTTCGGTGTATAAGGAGCGCATTTGTGGTTTGCGGGAGGAGTTGGCAGAAGGGGTTCGGGTGCAGGCTCGTGTTGACGAGCGTGTGTCTGGTGAACGGCTTTCTCCTTTTCTTTTGCGAAAGAAGAAAGCCCTTCGGGACTCAGTTCTTTTCACCGGTCCGGACGGTTCTGTTTTGTCTAACACGGATGGGGTCCTGTTGTATGTGCAGCGGGAATTGGAAGCGCTGTATGGGGAGGTAGGGGTGGATGAGGATTTGGCTGCTTTCTTTTTGCGTCACTGCTCTCCTGGTTTGTCGGCTGCGGGTTGTTCCGCTTTGGTGAGGGACGTGTCGTCGGCTGAGCTCTAGGATGTGGTGCGGTCTTTCCGTTCCGGCAGAGTGCCTGGCTCGGATGGGCTCCCTGTGGAATTTTATGTGACTTTCTGGGATGTGATTGGGGAGGCTTTTTTGGAGGTGGTGCGATTTTGTTTCCTGACCTGTTCCTTACCCGCATCCCATTATGATGGGGTTGTGAGGTTGCGTCCGAAGCCAGGTGATTTGAGTTTTCTGTCGAATTGGAGGCCGATCACCCTGTTAAATGTTGATTATAAGGTTGTCTCGAAGTTGCTGGCAGGTCGGTGTCGGGATGTTATTGGTTCTGTGGTTTCGGTTGAGCAATTTTGTGGCATTCCGGGTAGGTCTTTGCTTCAGTGCAATGCTCTTTTACGTGATGTGCTTCTGTGTGCCTCTGAGCTTCGCCTACCTGCGGCGATGCTCAGCTTAGATTGGTCGAAAGCATTTGACCGTGTGTCGATGGGCTTTGTGCTGCAGGCTATGGAGAGGTTCGGGTTTCCTCCGTTGTTTCTTTCTTGGGTTCGTATGTTGTATGCCCGCTGTCATAGTCGTGTGTGCATTAATGGTTTTTTTAGTGCCCCCTTTGCCGTTCGCTGCTCGGTGCGGCAAGGGTGTCCCTTATCTATGCTCCTTTATGTTATTTTTCAGGAGCCTTTGTTTCGTGCGGTTAAGTCATGTGCTTTGGTGGTTCCTCCGAGGCTGCCTGTTGGTCTCTGTTTACCGATCTGTGGGTATGCTGACGATACGGTTCTGTTTGTGGCGACCGATGGCTCTGTGGTTGCGGTTCAGGACCTTGTTCGGCGTTTTGAGCTGGCCACTGGGGCCCTTGTTAATAGGGATAAGTCCTGTCTGATGGGGCTGGGGAGCTGGACCTCCCGTTCGGTGTGGGCGAGGTCGTGGTTTCCAGTGGTCAGGTCGCTTTGGGTTCTCGGAATTACTTGGTTTAGCTCGTATGCCCAATCCTTGGAGTGGAATTGGGATGCGGTGTCTCGGTCGGTTGAGGTGGCGGTTGGTTTGTTATCCTCGCGTCCATTGACAGTTTATCAGCGGGCGATTGTTGTTACTAGCAAAGTTCTTTCGAGGGTGTGGTTTTTGGCTCAGTGCTTTCCCCTGGATCGGCAGTGTGCTCATAGGTTGGAGTGCAGAGTCTATCGGTATGTGTGGTGTGGGAAGTATCATCCGGTTCGTCGCTCCTCCATGGTTTTGCGGGTGGAGGAGGGGGGTATTGGCATCCCTGATGTTTTTACCAAGGCATTGGCTTTGTTTTGGGTGTCGTTGCGTCAGTATTTGGGGGTGGGTGGGGGCCTCGGTGCACTTGGGATTTATTTCTGTTCTGTTCGGTTTAGCTATTTGCTTGAGTTAGGGGCTGGGTGTGAGGTCGCCTTTTGTACACGTGCTGTGTATTCGTGGGCAGTTGGGATTCTGCGGAAGCTCTGTCGTGTTCCAGGGTTTTTGTCCCTGTCGTGTCGGGGGGGGGGGGGGGGGGGGGGTTTATGGGGTTCTCCTTCGTCGTGTGAGCCATCGGGTTGAGGGTTTGTTTCCATGCTGGGATTGGGGGGGGGATTTGGTCGGTCTTGGGTGGGCGGCATTTGGCTCCGCAGCAGCGGGAGTTTCTCTTTCGGATGCTGCACGAGTCCTTGCCGTCGAATGATCGTTTGTGTATGCTTGGGTTGCGTTCTTCCGCGACATGTGCACATTGTGGATTGGTTGAGACGCAGTTACATGTGTTTTATTTTTGTGAGAGGGTACAGGGTTTAGTTGCTTGGTTGCGTGATGTGATTGCGGTGTTCTGTGGGCTCGGGTTTCAGGGGGATGTTTTACGGTTCCTGTTTCTTTCGTTTCCTCAGGGCTCCGGGCGGCTTCGGAACACTCTGAGTGTCTTGATTGCAGATTATGTGTTTTGCGTGTGGGTTGGGTGTTTGGAGGGCTATGGGGTTCGCTGGATTCTGGGTTTTCTGCGGGGGCGTTTGCGTTTCACATGGTGGTGGTTGCGGCGTGCTTTTCCGGTGAGGTTTGCTGATTGGTTCACTGACGCGTATGTTCAGGGTGATGCTTTGGGGTTGGTGGGGGGTCGGAGGTTTGATTAGTGTATTGGTGTGGTGTCGATGGATTTGGGGAGGAGGGTTTCTTGGGTCATTTGGGCGTTTGGGTTGTGGGTATTCCCCCTGAGGGCTTCCTCGGCAGTGCGTTGTGTGTGTTTGCCTGCGCTGTGCTTTTGTGTTGCTCCTTGTGTGTGTGTCCTTGTTGTGTGTGTTTTGTGTTCCTTTGCCGGATCCTGCGTGTTCCGCGTTTTTTTTTTTTTTGTGTGTTTGTTTGTGTGGGCGTTTTTTGTGGTGTGTATGTGTATGTATCTTTTCGTTTGTTCCACCGGTTCCTGCGTGCTCCGGTGCTGTGCTCCTGGTTATGTGGGCTTCTGCCTTGTGTGTGTGGCCCTTTTGGGTACTTTTATCCGTCATGCTTCCTGTAATTTTTCCCTTGTGTTATTTTAATTTATTTTTTTTTTTTTTTTATGCCGCTGGCTTATTATGTGTAGCTGCTCTGTGTGAGCCTTTGTGATCTCTGTGTTACTCGTGTGGATCTTGTGTTATGCATGATTGGCTTTCTTTTTTATGTTGTATTCTTGTACAAAAAAAAAAAAATAGGAGAAAGTCTTCATGCTCTTGCATTTGTTCTGTATAATGTTTGTTGTCTTAAGAGTTCTTTGGGTTCTTTACTATGTACTTTGTCAGGCTTTGTATCTTTTTTATAGTGTATATTGTACTTTTATAAATAAAAAAAAAAAAAAAATTTGGACGAAGATTGTTTCTCTTCCGGCCTAAACGTAACAGTCCTGTTGGAAATTAAATATGTTTTGCGATACAATCTAGAAGAGAATGGGGACATTGAAACAGTTGATAAACTCGATTTCAAGAGATAGCACCATAGGGAACTTAGAAAGTTCTTTAACGAGTCTAATTGGACAGACTTGTTGCTAGGCAAGGAAGTATATGAGATGTATGCCAAATTTTGCGAAATATGCGATGAAGGCACACAAACATTCATACCAAATGCAGGACCAGAAAACAGTATTGGTTCATCAAACATTTTGAGAGGGCCAGAGAGGAAAAGACAAGAAAATGGGTTCAATATCAGATACTGAACGCTTTTTTAATATCAATTGATATTTGATTTTGGATTTCGCATATAAATATTAAAAATAGTTAAAGCCAAATGGGTTGATCACCTAGAGAGTAATGACATAATAACGAACAGACAGTATAGTTTTCGAACAGGAAGATCATGTGTAAGATATTCACTTAACTTTTATGATAGAGCTACAGAGATACTATAGGAAACAGGTGGTTGGGTTGACGGTGTCTATCAGGACCTAAAAATGTTTTTTGATAGTCCCACACAAGAAGCTGTTCCAGAAATTGGAACATTCTGGAGGGGTGACAGGGAGACTTCTGACATGGATGAAATTGTTTTTAACTGACAGACAGAAAGTGATTACAGAAAGTGACAGACAGAAAATAATTACTGCCATCTCGAGGGCAATAATCAGAGACAATGTATCTGACTGGAGGAGTGTTACTAGTGGAGTACCACAGAGCAGTTCTTGCACCAGTAATGTTCATCGTCTACATAAACGATCTTCTAGATGGAATACAGAATTATACGAACATGTTTGCGGATGATGCTAAGATAATGGGCAAGATAAGAGACGCAGACGATTGTAATGCCCTTCAAATTGCCCTAGATAAAATAAGTGCTTGGAGCAACACGTGGGAAATGAAATTCAATGTGAATAAAGGCTATGTTTTGGAATGTTGAATAGGAGAAAACAGACCACACACAACTGACAAATGATGTGGGAAAGGAATTACAGAACTCTAATGAAGAACGAGACCTGGGGGGGGGGGGGGGGTGGTGTTGGATAGTAAGCTGTCGCCAGAGCAACACAAAGAACATTGTGAGAGGAGCGAATGCGTCGCTTTCCAGCTTCAGACTTGCTTTTATTTTTATGGATTGTAAAATCCTGGGACTGAAGAGCCAGGAACACTACTCTGGAGCACTGAAGAGCCAGGAACACTACTTTGGAACACTGAAGAGCCAGGAACACTACTCTGGAGCACTGAAGAGCCAGGAACACTACTTTGGAACACTGAAGAGCCAGGAACACTACCCTGGAGCACTGAAGAGCCAGGAACACTCACTACCCTGGAGCACTGAAGAGCCAGGAACACTACCCTGGAGCACTGAAGAGCCAGTAACACTCACTACCCTGGAGCACTGAAGAGCCAGGAACACTACTCTGGAGCACTGAAGAGCCAGGAACACTACTCTGGAGCACTGAAGAGCCAGGAACACTACTCTGGAGCACTGAAGAGCCAGGAACACTACTTTGGAGCACTGAAGAGCCAGGAACACTACTTTGGAGCACTGAAGAGCCAGGAACACTACCCTGGAGCACTGAAGAGCCAGGAACACTACTCTGGAGCACTGAAGAGCCAGGAACACTACTTTGGAACACTGAAGAGCCAGGAACACTACCCTGGAGCACTGAAGAGCCAGGAACACTCACTACCCTGGAGCACTGAAGAGCCAGGAACACTACCCTGGAGCACTGAAGAGCCAGTAACACTCACTACCCTGGAGCACTGAAGAGCCAGGAACACTCACTTCCCTGGAGCACTGAAGAGCCAGGAACACTCACTACCCTGGAGTACTGAAGAGCCAGGAACACTACCCTGGAGCACTGAAGAGCCAGGAACACTCACTACCCTGGAGTACTGAAGAGCCAGGAACACTACTTTGGGGCACTGAAGAGCCAGGAACACTACCCTGGAGCACTGAAGAGCCAGGAACACTACCCTGGAGCACTGAAGAGCCAGGAACACTCACTACCCTGGAGCACTGAAGAGCCAGGAACACTCACTACCCTGGAGCACTGAAGAGCCAGGAACACTACCCTGGAGCACTGAAGAGCCAGTAACACTCACTACCCTGGAGCACTGAAGAGCCAGGAACACTCACTACCCTGGAGCACTGAAGAGCCAGGAACACTCACTACCCTGGAGTACTGAAGAGCCAGGAACACTACCCTGGAGCACTGAAGAGCCAGGAACACTCACTACCCTGGAGTACTGAAGAGCCAGGAACACTACCCTGGAGCACTGAAGAGCCAGGAACACTACCCTGGAGCACTGAAGAGCCAGGAACACTACCCTGGAGCACTGAAGAACCAGGAACACTCACTACCCTGGAGCACTGAAGAGCCAGGAACACTCACTACTGTGGAGCACTGAAGAGCCAGAAACACTCACTACCCTGGAGCACTGAAGAGCCAGGAACACTCACTACCCTGGAGCACTGAAGAGCCAGGAACACTCACTACCCTGGAGCACTGAAGAGCCAGGAACACTCACTACCCTGGAGCACTGAAGAGCCAGGAACTCACTACCCTGGAGCACTGAAGAGCCAGGAACACTCACTACCCTGGAGTACTGAAGAGCCAGGAACACTACTTTGGAGCACTGAAGAGCCAGGAACACTACCCTGGAGCACTGAAGAGCCAGGAACACTCACTACCCTGGAGCACTGAAGAGCCAGGAACACTCACTACCCTGGAGCACTGAAGAGCCAGGAACACTCACTACCCTGGAGCACTGAAGAGCCAGGAACACTCTCTACCCTGGAGCACTGAAGAGCCAGGAACACTCACTACCCTGGAGCACTGAAGAGCCAGGAACACCCACTACCCTGGAGCACTGAAGAGCCAGGAACACTCACTACCCTGGAGCACTGAAGAGCCAGGAACACTCTCTACCCTGGAGCACTGAAGAGCCAGGAACACTCACTACCCTGGAGCACTGAAGAGCCTGGAACACTACCCAGGAGCACTGAAGAGCCTGGAACACTACCCAGGAGCACTGAAGAGCCAGGAACACCCACTACCCTGGAGCACTGAAGAGCCAGGAACACTCACTACCCTGGAGCACTGAAGAGCCAGGAACACCCACTACCCTGGAGCACTGAAGAGCCAGGAACACCCACTACCCTGGAGCACTGATTAACGAGTGCTTAAGATAACTAATCTATTTATTTATATGTTTATCAGGTAATTAACCAGTGAATTTAGAGCAGAAGTTCTGTGCTTTAGGAGAGTTTGTGTGACCATTACCATGGAAGAGTATAGTGACCATCACCATGGAAGAGTATAGTGACCATCACCATGGAAGAGTATAGTGACCATCACCATGGAAGAGTATAGTGACCATCACCATGGAAGAGTGTATAGTGACCATCACCATGGAAGAGTGTATAGTGACCATCACCATGGAAGAGTGTATAGTGACCATCACCATGGAAGAGTGTATAGTGACCATCACCATGGAAGAGTATAGTGACCATCACCATGGAAGAGTGTATAGTGACCATCACCATGGAAGAGTGTATAGTGACCATCACCATGGAAGAGTGTATAGTGACCATCACCATGGAAGAGTATAGTGACCATCACCATGGAAGAGTGTACAGTGACCATCACCATGGAAGAGTGTACAGTGACCATCACCATGGAAGAGTATAGTGACCATCACCATGGAAGAGTGTATAGTGACCATCACCATGGAAGAGTGTAGTGACCATCACCATGGAAGAGTGTATAGTGACCATCACCATGGAAGAGTATAGTGACCATCACCATGGAAGAGTGTACAGTGACCATCACCATGGAAGAGTATAGTGACCATCACCATGGAAGAGTGTAGTGACCATCACCATGGAAGAGTGTAGTGACCATCACCATGGAAGAGTATAGTGACCATCACCATGGAAGAGTATAGTGACCATCACCATGGAAGAGTGTACAGTGACCATCACCATGGAAGAGTATAGTGACCATCACCATGGAAGAGTGTATAGTGACCATCACCATGGAAGAGTGTAGTGACCATCACCATGGAAGAGTATAGTGACCATCACCATGGAAGAGTGTACAGTGACCATCACCATGGAAGAGTGTACAGTGACCATCACCATGGAAGAGTGTACAGTGACCATCACCATGGAAGAGTATAGTGACCATCACCATGGAAGAGTGTATAGTGACCATCACCATGGAAGAGTGTACAGTGACCATCACCATGGAAGAGTATAGTGACCATCACCATGGAAGAGTGTATAGTGACCATCACCATGGAAGAGTGTATAGTGACCATCACCATGGAAGAGTGTACAGTGACCATCACCATGGAAGAGTATAGTGACCATCACCATGGAAGAGTGTACAGTGACCATCACCATGGAAGAGTATAGTGACCATCACCATGGAAGAGTATAGTGACCATCACCATGGAAGAGTGTATAGTGACCATCACCATGGAAGAGTGTATAGTGACCATCACCATGGAAGAGTATAGTGACCATCACCATGGAAGAGTATAGTGACCATCACCATGGAAGAGTGTATAGTGACCATCACCATGGAAGAGTATAGTGACCATCACCATGGAAGAGTGTATAGTGACCATCACCATGGAAGAGTGTATAGTGACCATCACCATGGAAGAGTATAGTGACCATCACCATGGAAGAGTGTACAGTGACCATCACCATGGAAGAGTGTATAGTGACCATCACCATGGAAGAGTGTACAGTGACCATCACCATGGAAGAGAATAGTGACCATCACCATGGAAGAGTGTATAGTGACCATCACCATGGAAGAGTATAGTGACCATCACCATGGAAGAGTATAGTGACGATCACCATATAAGAATGTGTAGTGACCTTGTACAACTTTTGCAGAATATCTGCAAATTTTGTTTTAACCTTTGACGAGAACATTTTTCGTGATCAAGAATGTGTGAATTTGATCCCATGTCAGAGCTGGTTCACACATTGATCTCCGTAGTAATGTATTTCTCAGACTGTCACACAGACTCATCAATTAGTTAGGAGTAGGAACCTGGAGCCTCAACACCCGGCACTCTGCTCATCCCTCGCCTGGGAAGGTAAGGAGACGAGACACAAGAGTCCGTGGAATTCTTCGTCAAGTTTTGGCCATGGCAAGATATTTTGTCGGCGAAAATGGAAGGTGGAGGATGGCGGGGGCCCTCGAACACCCCCACCAAACTTCCTGGAAAACTTAGCGAGGATCAAGACCAGATTAAATGAGTTTGTAGCAGTTCGTGATTGCCAAAGTTACCATTCTTGCTGTCCGTATTGTCTGACGTCAGATTAATGTCGCAGCTATTTTCGCAAGTTTTGTTAGTTTAAAGTTTAATGGTGTAAGTCATTACAATATTCATTTGTTATGTAGCTCACACTGTGGTCTCTCCCACCCACGGTGAGCTCTCCCACCCCCTGCCACCCACGGTGAGCTCTCCCACCCCCTGCCACCCACGGTGATCTCTCCCACCCCCTGCCACCCACGGTGAGCTCTCCCACCCCCTGCCCCCCACGGTGAGCTCTCCCACCCCCTGCCACCCACGGTGAGCTCTCCCACCCCCTGCCCCCCACGGTGAGCTCTCCCACCCCCTGCCACCCACGGTGAGCTCTCCCACCCCCTGCCACCCACGGTGAGCTCTCCCACCCCCTGCCACCCACGGTGAGCTCTCCCACCCCCTGCCCCCCACGGTGAGCTCTCCCACCCCCTGCCACCCACGGTGAGCTCTCCCACCCCCTGCCACCCACGGTGAGCTCTCCCACCCCCTGCCACCCACGGTGAGCTCTCCCACCCCCTGCCCCCCACGGTGAGCTCTCCCACCCCCTGCCACCCACGGTGAGCTCTCCCACCCCCTGCCACCCACGGTGAGCTCTCCCACCCCCTGCCACCCACGGTGAGCTCTCCCACCCCCTGCCACCCTGGGAGCCACTCACTGTCATTTATATAAATGCTCCTGGAAGAGTGCATCGTTTTGTACTTGGTACTGAGACTGCAACCGGTATGGTGGACAGATCTCTCAGGCGTCCACCCATCGCTCAGTACTGAACCACACTATTTCTGGTGTCATGGATAGGCGGGGCCCGGCTGGGTCAGTGTAATTGGGCTGGGTTGGGTGACCGTGGGAGTGGGCCAGGTTGTCACTAGTTGTGGGCCAGGTTGTCACTAGTTGTGGCCCAGGTTGTCACTAGTTGTTGGGCCAGGTTGTCACTAGTTGTGGGCCAGGTTGTCACTAGTTGTGGGCCAGGTTGTCACTAGTTGTGGCCCAGGTTGTCACTAGTTGTGGCCCAGGTTGTCACTAGTTGTGGGCCAGGTTGTCACTAGTTGTGGCCAGGTTGTCACTAGTTGTGGGCCAGGTTGTCACTAGTTGTGGCCCAGGTTGTCACTAGTTGTGGGCCAGGTTGTCACTAGTTGTGGGCCAGGTTGTCACTAGTTGTGGGCCAGGTTGTCACTAGTTGTGGCCCAGGTTGTCACTAGTTGTAGCCCAGGTTGTCACTAGTTGTGGCCCAGGTTGTCACTAGTTGTGGGCCAGGTTGTCACTAGTTGTGGGCCAGGTTGTCATTAGTTGTGGCCCAGGTTGTCACTAGTTGTGGCCCAGGTTGTCACTAGTTGTGGGCCAGGTTGTCACTAGTTGTGGCCCAGGTTGTCACTAGTTGTGGGCCAGGTTGTCACTAGTTGTGGCCCAGGTTGTCACTAGTTGTGGCCCAGGTTGTCACTAGTTGTGGCCCAGGTTGTCACTAGTTGTGGCCCAGGTTGTCACTAGTTGTGGCCCAGGTTGTCACTAGTTGTGGCCCAGGTTGTCACTAGTTGTAGCCCAGGTTGTCACTAGTTGTGGCCCAGGTTGTCACTAGTTGTGGCCCAGGTTGTCACTAGTTGTGGCTCAGGTTGTCACTAGTTGTGGCTCAGGTTTTCATTAGTTGTGGCTCAGGTTGTCACTAGTTGTGGCCCAGGTTGTCACTAGTTGTGGCCCAGGTTGTCACTAGTTGTGGCCCAGGTTGTCACTAGTTGTGGCCCAGGTTGTCACTAGTTGTAGCCCAGGTTGTCACTAGTTGTGGCCCAGGTTGTCACTAGTTGTGGCCCAGGTTGTCACTAGTTGTGGCTCAGGTTGTCACTAGTTGTGGCTCAGGTTTTCATTAATTGTGGCTCAGGTTGTCACTAGTTGTGGCCCAGGTTGTCACTAGTTGTGGCCCAGGTTGTCACTAGTTGTGGCCCAGGTTGTCACTAGTTGTGGCCCAGGTTGTCACTAGTTGTGGCCCAGGTTGTCACTAGTTGTGGGCCAGGTTGTCACTAGTTGTGGCCCAGGTTGTCACTAGTTGTGGCTCAGGTTGTCACTAGTTGTAGCCCAGGTTGTCACTAGTTGTAGCCCAGGTTGTCACTAGTTGTGGCCCAGGTTGTCACTAGTTGTGGCCCAGGTTGTCACTAGTTGTGGGCCAGGTTGTCACTAGTTGTGGCCCAGGTTGTCACTAGTTGTGGCTCAGGTTGTCACTAGTTGTAGCCCAGGTTGTCACTAGTTGTAGCCCAGGTTGTCACTAGTTGTGGCCCAGGTTGTCACTAGTTGTGGGCCAGGCTCAGTCACTGTGGGAATGGTTTAGCCTGGGTTACCGTGGGAGTGGGCCATCTTGGGACACCGTGGGAGTAGACAAGGCTTGTTGCAGACGATGGGTCACAATAACGGGGCTGAAGATATTTATTTATATATTTATTTATATAAATATACAAGAAGGCACATTGGGTTTATGAGAGTACATAGCAATGATGTTTTTACATTCTTGTAAAGCCACTAAGACGCATAGCGTTTCGGGCATGACCACACATCAGAAAATAAACAGACGACGACGTTTCGGTCCGTCCAAGAAATTACACAAATTCAAATATTCAACAGAATGTGTGTACGAAAAACATACGAGTAATGTACAATTGTGAGGACAGGAGTTACACGAACTAATGAAGCCACATTACGCAAAGCGTTTCGGTAAAAAAAATAAAAAAAAAAATGGAAAAACAATTAAGCAAAACAAAAAACTTTACCATTGTGATCATTGCTGTCTTCTTATATGTGCTGTCAATCTGCTGTATGGTGTCTATTAATCTTGTTTAAATTACCAATCAAGCTGTCAATGTAATCAATCAGAGCTTTAATATACCAATGTGCTTTAATATACTTACTAATCTCTCTCATCTCATTTTTTTTCTTGCAATGCATTTGTTATCATTTTATTAATTCTGATAGAATTTACCTACTTAAAATTATCTGTTAGATTAAGGACCTGCCCGAAACGCTGCGCGTACTAGTGGCTTTACAAGAGTGCAATTACTGTACTATGCTATGTATTCTCACAAACCCAATGTACCTTCTTGTATATAAATAAATAAATAAATAAATAAATAAATTAAGGGGGGTGATGGGGGTAAACACAATCATGCAGGTTTCAAAACGTCATGAAATCCGTTAGTTGAACGTTTCCTCTCCTAAGCCAGAGGACCCAAACAGAAAACGGGACAGTACGTCACTTTCGTGAGCTGATTCCATTTTAAATTACGTCCTTTTTGTTTAGCCAGAGTGCGCATACGAGCGAAAAGCGACGTTCTTTGAATGAGAACAGGCTGAGGAGTGAGCCGGGCTTTGACTGCGTGGGAGTGTGGGGTCACGCAGTGATGGGCGGGGCACGGACACTGGACACGGACAATGAGAGCCCGGAACAGGAGCAGCAGCAAGGCGCCGCCACCAATACCTTCCTGCTCTCCGCTGGGAAAGTTGTCATCATATCTTGGTGACTGCGGCCACATGGACGTCCTGGTGACAGTGGTAAGGAAGCAGCTTGGACGTCCAGGTGACAGTGGTAAGGAAGCAGCTTGGACGTCCAGGTGACAGTGGTAAGGAAGCAGCTTGGACGTCCAGGTGACAGTGGTAAGGAAGCAGCTTGGACGTCCAGGTGACAGTGGTAAGGAAGCAGCTTGGACGTCCAGGTGACAGTGGTAAGGAAGCAGCTTGGACGTCCTGGTGACAGTGGTAAGGAAGCAGCTTGGACGTCCTGGTGACAGTGGTAAGGAAGCAGCTTGGACGTCCTGGTGACAGTGGTAAGGAAGCAGCTTGGACGTCCAGGTGACAGTGGTAAGGAAGCAGCTTGGACGTCCAGGTTACAGTGGTAAGGAAGCAGCTTGGACGTCCTGGTGACAGTGGTAAGGAAGCAGCTTGGACGTCCTGGTGACAGTGGTAAGGAAGCAGCTTGGACGTCCAGGTTACAGTGGTAAGGAAGCAGCTTGGACGTCCAGGTTACAGTGGTAAGGAAGCAGCTTGGACGTCCTGGTGACAGTGGTAAGGAAGCAGCTTGGACGTCCAGGTGACAGTGGTAAGGAAGCAGCTTGGACGTCCAGGTTACAGTGGTAAGGAAGCAGCTTGGACGTCCAGGTTACAGTGGTAAGGAAGCAGCTTGGATATCCAGGTGACAGTGGTAAGGAAGCAGCTTGGACGTCCTGGTGACAGTGGTAAGGAAGCAGCTTGGACGTCCAGGTTACAGTGGTAAGGAAGCAGCTTGGACGTCCTGGTGACAGTGGTAAGGAAGCAGCTTGGACGTCCTGGTGACAGTGGTAAGGAAGCAGCTTGGACGTCCTGGTGACAGTGGTAAGGAAGCAGCTTGGACGTCCTGGTGACAGTGGTAAGGAAGCAGCTTGGACGTCCAGGTGACAGTCGTAAGGAAGCAGCTTGGACGTCCTGGTGACAGTGGTAAGGAAGCAGCTTGGACGTCCAGGTGACAGTCGTAAGGAAGCAGCTTGGACGTCCTGGTGACAGTGGTAAGGAAGCAGCTTGGACGTCCTGGTGACAGTGGTAAGGAAGCAGCTTGGACGTCCTGGTGACAGTGGTAAGGAAGCAGCTTGGACGTCCTGGTGACAGTGGTAAGGAAGCAGCTTGGACGTCCTGGTGACAGTGGTAAGGAAGCAGCTTGGACGTCCAGGTGACAGTCGTAAGGAAGCAGCTTGGACGTCCTGGTGACAGTGGTAAGGAAGCAGCTTGGACGTCCAGGTGACAGTGGTAAGGAAGCAGCTTGGTGATCTCAATGCAATGAACGCTGTCAAACCTTTAAGCAACTTTCTTGCAGGAGACACTAAACACAAGACATTTTTCACTGTCGTGTATAACCTTCAGTGTAATACATTGATCAGGATCAGCTTTGTATTAAAGCATCAACATAGGTTCACTGATGGGACGCCTTGTCAGACTTATACAGTTCTGTCTCATCATGATAACGGTTATACCGGGAAAAAAATCATAGACTAAGTTCACCTTCCGGGACCCCCAGAAATCCACTGACACTGTTCCACCAACCTGACCTCTGACAGAGAACGTCGCCTTTCGAACGTTAGGAGAGACCACTTTAAATTGACCGTTTTCGTGATGCTGGGAAACATCAGGAGGATGGACTGGTTCCACATAGGAGGCTCGTGTACAAGTAAGCCAGGCAAGGTGGCAGCTTGAGCAAGGTATGGTCCACGCACCGTTACTTCCACAAGGTATGGTCCACGCACCGTTACTTCCACAAGGTACGGTCCACGCACCGTTACTTCCACAAGCACCGTTACTTCCACAAGGTATGGTCCACGCACCGTTACTTCCACAAGGTATGGTTCACGCACCGTTACTTCCACAAGGTATGGTTCACGCACCGTTACTTCCACAAGGTATGGTCCACGCACCGTTACTTCCACAAGGTATGGTCCACGCACCGTTACTTCCACAAGGTACGGTCCACGCACCGTTACTTCCACAAGGTATGGTCCACGCACCGTTACTTCCACAAGGTATGGTTCACGCACCGTTACTTCCACAAGGTATGGTCCACGCACCGTTACTTCCACAAGGTATGGTTCACGCACCGTTACTTCCACAAGGTACGGTCCACGCACCATTACTTCCACAAGCACCGTTACTTCCACAAGGTACCGTCCATGCACCGTTACTTCCACAAGGTACCGTCCATGCACCGTTACTTCCACAAGGTATGGTTCACGCACCGTTACTTCCACAAGGTATGGTTCACGCACCGTTACTTCCACAAGGTATGGTCCACGCACCGTTACTTCCACAAGGTATGGTCCACGCACCGTTACTTCCACAAGGTACCGTCCATGCACCGTTACTTCCACAAGGTACCGTCCATGCACCGTTACTTCCACAAGGTATGGTTCACGCACCGTTACTTCCACAAGGTACGGTCCACGCACCGTTACTTCCACAAGGTACGGTCCACGCACCGTTACTTCCACAAGCACCGTTACTTCCACAAGGTATGGTCCACGCACCGTTACTTCCACAAGGTACCGTCCATGCACCGTTACTTCCACAAGGTATGGTCCACGCACCGTTACTTCCACAAGGTACCGTCCATGCACCGTTACTTCCACAAGGTATGGTCCACGCACCGTTACTTCCACAACGTACCGTCCATGCACCGTTACTTCCACAAGGTATGGTCCACGCACCGTTACTTCCACAAGGTACCGTCCATGCACCGTTACTTCCACAAGGTACGGTCCACGCACCGTTACTTCCACAAGGTACCGTCCATGCACCGTTACTTCCACAAGGTATGGTCCACGCACCGTTACTTCCACAAGGTACGGTCCACGCACCGTTACTTCCACAAGGTACCGTCCATGCACCGTTACTTCCACAAGGTACCGTCCACGCACCGTTACTTCCACAAGGTACGGTCCACGCACCGTTACTTCCACATGGTACCGTCCACGCACCGTTACTTCCACAAGGTACCGTCCACGCACCGTTACTTCCACAAGGTACGGTCCACGCACCGTTACTTCCACAAGGTACCGTCCACGCACCGTTACTTCCACAAGGTACCGTCCACGCACCGTTACTTCCACAAGGTACGGTCCACGCACCGTTACTTCCACAAGGTACCGTCCATGCACCGTTACTTCCACAAGGTATGGTCCACGCACCGTTACTTCCACAAGGTACGGTCCACGCACCGTTACTTCCACAAGGTACCGTCCATGCACCGTTACTTCCACAAGGTACCGTCCATGCACCGTTACTTCCACAAGGTATGGTCCACGCACCGTTACTTCCACAAGGTACCGTCCATGCACCGTTACTTCCACAAGGTACGGTCCACGCACCGTTACTTCCACAAGGTACGGTCCACGCACCGTTACTTCCACAAGCACCGTTACTTCCACAAGGTAACGTCAATGCACCGTTACTCTTCATCACCGTCATAGAAGACAGACACAATTACAAGCCACAGTTGTGTCAGTCTTCACTAACGACTCTAAACTATCTCTGAAAATCCTGTGGTGTACAGATGCAGAACAATTGCTGTCCAATATTAACAAGATCTTCCAATGGGCGACGGAAAATAATATGACCTTCAGCGGTGATAAATTCCAATTACTTCGGTCCTAGAAAAAATATAACCGGGGTCTGATATTCACCCCTAGAAGCACATATAGGTGACTACACACACATACACTCACATATATACACGTGTACACAACACCATCAGCTTTTTGGTATGTAGAGAATGTTAGATAAATTGAGTGTGGACGCAGTCAGAGCTCATCACAGAGGGGAGTGGACAAGTCATAGAACTTGGGAAATATTGTCAGGAGAGCTAACGTTTATAGGTAAGACAATTAGGCAAATATTTGCAATAAGACAAATTATAGTGTGGATAACGAGAACCTTCAAAATAAGGGCTTTCTGACAATTGAAGATGCTCTTCAGAGCACTGGTAATATCTCGTACAAAGGTTTTTCCTTCTACCACAGACGTGGCCACACCATTACAATACTAACCAGCATATATACATTTTCTTCTGTCCTCCCTGGACAGGGATATATAGAGATCTGTTAAATATATAGTTCAGTGATTTATTGAACAATCAACCACACAAGGTGTTTGAAGTGCTTTTACAAATGTTAATCTAACCTACATACACAAATGCACAGAATTACGTCTGTCGTACATAAACAGTGTTCGACGTGTCTTTTTACATAGCGTCATTAATGTGCGTTTACAAAGGTGAAACAATTCTGATCAGCTTCCACATACCCTGTATACAAAAAAAAAATATACATATATTCAAATATACCTAAACATATCCACATATATATATATATATATATATATATATATATATATAACATATATATACATATATATATATACATATATATATATACATATATATATATATATATACATATATATATATATACATATATATATACATATATATATATACATATATATATATACATATATATATATACATATATATATATATATATATATATATATATATATATATATATATATATATATATATATATATATATACATATATATGTCGTACCTAGTAGCCAGAACGCACTTCTCAGCCTACTATGCAAGGCCCATTTTGCCTAATAAGCCAAATTTTCATGAATTAATTGTTTTTCGACTACCTAACCTACCTAACCTAACCTAACTTTTTCCGGTACCTAACCTAACCTAACCTATAAAGATAGGTTAGGTTAGGTTTTTCCGGTACCTAACCTAACCTAACCTATAAAGATAGGTTAGGTTAGGTAGGGTTGGTTAGGTTCGGTCATATATCTACGTTAATTTTAACTCCAATAAAAAAAATTGACCTCATACATAATGAAATGGGTAGCTTTATCATTTCATAAGAAAAAAATTAGACAAAAATATATTAATTCAAGAAAACTTGGCTTATTAAGCAAATCGGGCGTTGCATAGTAGGCTGAGAAGTGCGTTCTGGCTACTAGGTACGACATTATATATATATATATATATATATATATATATATATATATATATATATATATATATATATATATATATGTCGTACCTAGTAGCCAGAACGCACTTATCGGCCTACTATGCAAGGCCCGATTTGCCTAATAAGCTAAGTTTTCCTGAATTAATATATTTTCTCTAATTTTTTTCTTATGAAATGATAAAGCTACCCATTTCATTACGTATGAGGTCAATTTTTTTTATTGCAGTTTAAATTAACGTAGATATATGACCAAACCTAACCAACCCTACCTAACCTAACCTAACCTATCTTTATAGGTTAGGTTAGGTTAGGTTAGGTAGGTTAGGTAGTCGAAAAACAATTAATTCATGAAAACTTGGCTTATTAGGCAAATTGGGCCTTGCATAGTAGGCTGAGAAGTGAGTGCTGGCTACTAGGTACGACATATATATATATATATATATATATATATATATATATATATATATATATATATATATATATATATATATATATATATATATATATATATATATATTAGTATATTTTGGTAGCAGTCTTTCCTGAAGACATATATTATTAAATATGACCGAAGAAGTAAGATTAATAATTCTAACACGAATTTTCTCAATCTTTCGTACATTTCTTTTCACTGTTGGTGGTAATTCAAAAATCAATTCTCCAAAATTCATTATTATTTCTAGTCTGACGCGACACTTGAGCGCGTTTCGTAAAACTTATTACATTTTCAAAGACTTTAGTTACACATACACAACTGAATAGAACTTACACATCTCCGATTTGTTTATATCTACATTTGAGTGAGGTGGATGGGGTGAGGTGGTATTTAATAGGGTATTAATTTCATCAACACAAGACAGAACACAAAACAATGGGTATTGAATAGAAGTGATTGTAGAAAGCCTATTGGCCCATATTTCTTGATGCTTCTATATTGGAGCGGAGTCTTGAGGTGGGTAGAATATAGTTGTGCATTAATTGGCTGTTGATTGCTGGTGTTGACTTTTTAATGTGCAGTGCCTCGCAAACGTCAAGCCGTCTGCTATCGCTTTTTCTATCGATGATTTCTGTGTTGTTTACTAGGATTTCTCTGGCGATGGTTTGGTTGTGGGAAGAGATTATATGTTCCTTAATGGAGCCCTGTTGCTTATGCATCGTTAAACGCCTAGAAAGAGATGTTGTTGTCTTGCCTATATACTGGGTTTTTTGGAGCTTACAATCCCCAAGAGGGCATTTGAAGGCATAGACGACGTTGGTCTCTTTTAAAGCGTTCTGCTTTGTGTCTGGAGAGTTTCTCATGAGTAGGCTGGCCGTTTTTCTGGTTTTATAGTAAATCGTCAGTTGTATCCTCTGATTTTTGTCTGTAGGGATAACGTTTCTATTAACAATATCTTTCAGGACCCTTTCCTCCGTTTTATGAGCTGTGGAAAAGAAGTTCCTGTAAAATAGTCTAATAGGGGGAATAGGTGTTGTGTTAGTTGTCTTTTCAGAGGTTGCATGGCGTTTCACTTTCCTTCTTATGATGTCTTCGACGAAACCATTGGAGAAGCCGTTGTTGACTAGGACCTGCCTTACCCTACAGAGTTCTTCGTCGACTTGCTTCCATTCTGAGCTGTGGCTGAGAGCACGGTCGACATATGCGTTAACAACACTCCTCTTGTACCTGTCTGGGCAGTCGCTGTTGGCATTTAGGCACATTCCTATGTTCGTTTCCTTAGTGTAGACTGCAGTGTGGAAACCTCCGCTCTTTTCCATGACTGTTACATCTAGAAAGGGCAGCTTCCCATCCTTTTCCATCTCGTAAGTGAAACGCAGCACGGAACTCTGCTCAAACGCCTCCTTCAGCTCCTGCAGATGTCTGACATCAGGTACCTGTGTAAAAATGTCGTCAACATACCTGCAGTATATGGCCGGTTTCAAGTTCATGTCGACTAAGACTTTTTGCTTGATGGAACCCATGTAGAAGTTTGCAAACAGGACACCTAGGGGAGAACCCATGGCGACCCCATCTACTTGCTTATACATGTGCCCATCCGGGCTCAAGAAGGGTGCCTCTTTAGTACAAGCTTGGAGTAGTTTCCTTAGAATATTCTCTGGTATGTCAAGAGGAGTACAGGCTGGATCACGATACACTCTGTCGGCTATCATCCCGATTGTCTCGTCCACAGGTACGTTGGTGAACAGTGAAACGCAGCACGGAACAGCAGAGTTCCGTGCTGCGTTTCACTTACGAGATGGAAAAGGATGGGAAGCTGCCCTTTCTAGATGTAACAGTCATGGAAAAGAGCGGAGGTTTCCACACTGCAGTCTACACTAAGGAAACGAACATAGGAATGTGCCTAAATGCCAACAGCGACTGCCCAGACAGATACAAGAGGAGTGTTGTTAACGCATATGTCGACCGTGCTCTCAGCCACAGCTCAGAATGGAAGCAAGTCGACGAAGAACTCTGTAGGGTAAGGCAGGTCCTAGTCAACAACGGCTTCTCCAATGGTTTCGTCGAAGACATCATAAGAAGGAAGTTGAAACGCCATGCAACCTCTGAAAAGACAACTAACACAACACCTATACCCCCTATTAGACTATTTTACAGGAACTTCTTTTCCACAGCTCATAAAACGGAGGAAAGGGTCCTGAAAGATATTGTTAATTGAAACGTTATCCCTACAGACAAAAATCAGAGGATACAACTGACGATTTACTATAAAACCAGAAAAACGGCCAGCCTACTCATGAGAAACTCTCCAGACACAAAGCAGAACGCTTTAAAAGAGACCAACGTCGTCTATGCCTTCAAATGCCCTCTTGGGGATTGTAAGCTCCAAAAAACCCAGTATATAGGCAAGACAACAACATCTCTTTCTAGGCGTTTAACGATGCATAAGCAACAGGGCTCCATTAAGGAACATATAATCTCTTCCCACAACCAAACCATCGCCAGAGAAATCCTAGTAAACAACACAGAAATCATCGATAGAAAAAGCGATAGCACACGGCTTGACGTTTGCGAGGCACTGGACATTAAAAAGTCAACACCAGCAATCAACAGCCAATTAATGCACAACTATATTCTACCCACCTCAAGACTCCGCTCCAATATAGAAGCATCAAGAAATATGGACCAATAGGCTTTCTACAATCACTTCTATTCAATACCCATTGTTTCGTGTTCTGTCTTGTGTTGATGAAATTAATACCCTATTAAATACCACCTCACCCCATCCACCTCACTCAAATGTAGATATAAACAAATCGGAGATGTGTAAGTTCTATTCAGTTGTGTATGTGTAACTAAAGTCTTTGAAAATGTAATAAGTTTTACGAAACGCGCTCAAGTGTTGCGTCAGACTAGAAATAAAAATGAATTTTGGAGAATTGATTTTTGAATTACCACCAACAGTGAAAAGAAATGTACGAAAGATTGAGAAAATTCGTGTTAGAATTATTAATCTTACTTTTTCGGTCATATTTAATAATATATATATATGTATATATATATATATATATATATATATATATGTATATATATATATATATATATATATATATATATATATATATATATATATATATATATATTATATATATATGACAATGTCAGACCACGGAGGAAAAATGAAACAGGAATTTCCTTAAGTACTTTCGTATATTAATACATCTTCAGAAGGAGTTCTGAAGATGACTCCTTCTGAAGATGTATTAATATACGAAAGTACTTAAGGAAATTCCTGTTTCATTTTTCCTCCGTGGTCTGACAGTCGTCACATTTTTAATCACGTGTTTATTTTCGTGATATACACACACACACACACATATATATATATATATATATATATATATATATATATATATATATATATATATATATATATATATTACGTGCAACAGATGGCACTGTTTAAAAAAAAAAACATGTTTTTACCTTTCACAGGTGTGCCATCTATGAAGTCAGTATATAAAAATACCGAGCAGGTTTTTATATACATACTATATGGATGTCATGTCTGTGACAGAAAAAAAACAGGACTTTTTGAAAAACTGTGTTTTTCATGTGAGGGAAATCTTCAAAACCTCTTTACCGATTGCTTTGAAATTTTGACACAAAGTTGCAATTGAATTGGCGCGTGTTTTTATATACCTACTATATACATGCCTCACCTGTGACAGGAAAAAACATGCTATTTAAAAAAAAAACAGTGCCATCTGTTGGATGTAAGAGCAACACACGCTGTAATCTTTGAAAGTTCTTCACCAATTGCTTTGAAAATTTGACACAACGTTTCATACGAATACCCGCATGTTTTCATATACCGACTTCATAGATGGCACACCTGTGACAGGTAAAAACATTTTTTTTTAAAACAGTGCCATCTGTTGCATGTAATAGCAATTCAAACATTATACAAAATATGTTATGATTCCATTTTAATGTTTCCGATTGCATTGATAAATTTAATTTTCATAGATTATGATTTATTTTCATTTTGATATAATTATTTTGTGTGACATTGCATTGGAATTGAGCTGTGTTGTTTACCGTAACGTTCAGTCCGTGAGTAAAGTTTAATTTTTTATTTTTTAACTGTTTTTCAAATATTTCGGTGATGGGAACATCAGATCATTTGATGTTCCCATCACTGAAATGATCTGATGTATGGGAACATCAGATCATTTGATGTTCCCAATTCTCTGATGGTAACATCAAATCATTTGGGAATGCTTCAGACGAGGGAGTGGAGAATGGTGGGGAGGACGACGAAACGGGAGGGGGTAATTGTGGGGAGGACTAGAGGACGGGGGAGGGGGGAATGGTAGGGAGGACGAGGAGATGGGGGAGTTGGGGTTGGTGGGCACGAGGGGACAGGGGAATAGGGAATGTTGAGGAGGACAAGGGGACGGGGGTGGGGGATTGTGGAGGACGAGGAGACGGGGGTAGGGGAAGGGGTAGGGAAAACGAGGGGGATGGGGGAGTGGGAGATGGTGGAGTGGGAAACGATTAGGAGGACGAGGGAATGGTGGAGTGGGGGATAATGGGGAGGACAAAGGGATGGGGAGGGGGATATGGTGGGTAGGACGAGGGGACTGGGGAGTGGGGAATGGTTGTGAGGACGAGGGGATGGGAGAGTGAGGAATGGTTGGGAGGATGAGGAGACAGAGGAGAAGGGAATGGTGGGTAGGACTGGGAGACAGAGGAAGGTTGCAGTGGACGTAAGTGCAACACACGCTGTAATCTCCGAAACTTCTTCACCGATTGCTTTGAAATTTTGACACAACGTAGTATTCGAATAGGCGCGTCTTTTTATATACCTACTATATAAATGCCACCCCTGTGACAGGTAAAAACATGCGTTTTTGAAAAACAGCGCCATCTGTTGCACATAATAGCAACATTCACGCTATACCACATATGTCACAAATTCCAATTCAGTGTTTCCGATTGCAGTGATAAATTGTATTTCATAGATTTCGATTTATTTTATTTTTTATTGAATTACTTTGTGTGACATTGTGTTGGAATTGAGCTGAGTTGTTTACCATACCGTTCATTTCGTAAGTATAAGTATAGATGACACACCTGTGACAGGTAAAACTATGCTTTTCTTGAAAAACAACGCCATCTGTTGTATGTAAGAGCAACACACATTCTATAGTAAATATGTTACAATTTCATTTCAATTTTTCTGATTGCATTGATAAATTGAATTTTCATAGATTTTGATTTATTTCATTTTGATTTAATTATTTTGTGTGAATTGCATTGGAATTGAGCTGTGTTGTTTACCATACAGTTCATTTTGTGAGTATAGTTTATTTTTATTTTTTTTCATATTTTCATTTAATTTTTACCCGTTTTTCTTATATTTCAGTGATGGGAACATCAGCTCACTTGATGTTCCCAATTTTCTGATGGGAACATCAGACCATTTGGGAAGGCATCGGACGAGGGAGTGGGGAATGGTGGGGATGATGAGGGGACGGAAGTGAGAGATGGTGGGGAGGACGAGGGGACAAGGGGGGGGGGGTAATGGTGGGGAAGGACAAGGGGACGGGGAAGTTTGAGATGGGACAAGGGGATGGTGGAATGGAGAATGGTGAGGAGAACAAGGGGACAGGGGAGTGGGGAATGGAGGAAGGACGATGGGACGGGGGAGTTGGGGATGGAGGGGACGAGGGGACAAGGAGTGAGGAATGGTAGGAAGGACGAAGGGATGGGGGAGAGTTAGATGGTTTGGAGGATGAGAGGACGGTGGAGTGGGGAATGGTTAGGCGGACGAGGGGACGGTGGAATGGGAAATAGTGGGGAGGACAAAGGAACAGGGGGGGGGGGGGATGGTGGTGAGCGCGAAGGGACGGGGGAGTGAGGAATGATTGAGAGGACGAGGAGACGGAGAGGGGGAGCATTGTGGGGTGAACTGGGAGACAGGGAAAGGTTGCTGTGGCTCAGCAAGACACATGTGTTGCTGAGCCACAGCAACGTGTGGCCGGGTACAGCTAGTGTGTGTATATATATATATATATATATATATATATATATATATATATATATATATATATATATATATATATATATATATATATATATACCTCACACCCCAGAAGTGACTCGAACCCATACTCCCAGAAGCAACGCAACTGGTATGTACAAGACGCCTTAATCCACTTGACCATCACGACCGGACATAATGAGGTGATAGCCGAGGCTATTTGAACCACCCCACCGCCGGCACTCGGATAGTAATCTTGGGCATAGCATTTTACCAAATCACCTCATTCTTTGGGGCACACGTGAGGAACACAAATGCGAACAAGCCTGAAAGGTCCCCAGGACAATATGCAACTGAAAACTCACACCCCAGAAGTGACTCGAACCCATACTCCCAGAAGCAACGCAACTGGTATGTACAAGACGCCTTAATCCACTTGACCATCACGACCGGACATAATGAGGTGATAGCCGAGGCTATTTGAACCACCCCACCGCCGGCACTCGGATAGTAATCTTGGGCATAGCATTTTACCAAATCACCTCATTCTTTGGGGCACACGTGAGGAACACAAATGCGAACAAGCCTGAAAGGTCCCCAGGACAATATGCAACTGAAAACTCACACCCCAGAAGTGACTCGAACCCATACTCCCAGAAGCAACGCAACTGGTATGTACAAGACGCCTTAATCCACTTGACCATCACGACCGGACATAATGAGGTGATAGCCGAGGCTATTTGAACCACCCCACCGCCGGCACTCGGATAGTAATCTTGGGCATAGCATTTTACCAAATCACCTCATTCTTTGGGGCACACGTGAGGAACACAAATGCGAACAAGCCTGAAAGGTCCCCAGGACAATATGCAACTGAAAACTCACACCCCAGAAGTGACTCGAACCCATACTCCCAGAAGCAACGCAACTGGTATGTACAAGACGCCTTAATCCACTTGACCATCACGACCGGACATAATGAGGTGATAGCCGAGGCTATTTGAACCACCCCACCGCCGGCACTCGGATAGTAATCTTGGGCATAGCATTTTACCAAATCACCTCATTCTTTGGGGCACATCCGAGTGCCGGCGGTGCGGTGGTTCAAATAGCCTCGGCTATCACCTCATTATGTCCGGTCGTGATGGTCAAGTGGATTAAGGCGTCTTGTACATACCAGTTGCGTTGCTTCTGGGAGTATGGGTTCGAGTCACTTCTGGGGTGTGAGTTTTCAGTTGCATATTGTCCTGGGGACCTTTCAGGCTTGTTCGCATTTGTGTTCCTCACGTGTGCCCCAAAGAATGAGGTGATTTGGTAAAATGCTATGCCCAAGATTACTATCCGAGTGCCGGCGGTGGGGTGGTTCAAATAGCCTCGGCTATCACCTCATTATGTCCGGTCGTGATGGTCAAGTGGATTAAGGCGTCTTGTACATACCAGTTGCGTTGCTTCTGGGAGTATGGGTTCGAGTCACTTCTGGGGTGTGAGTTTTCAGTTGCATATTGTCCTGGGGACCTTTCAGGCTTGTTCGCATTTGTGTTCCTCACGTGTGCCCCAAAGAATGAGGTGATTTGGTAAAATGCTATGCCCAAGATTACTATCCGAGTGCCGGCGGTGGGGTGGTTCAAATAGCCTCGGCTATCACCTCATTATGTCCGGTCGTGATGGTCAAGTGGATTAAGGCGTCTTGTACATACCAGTTGCGTTGCTTCTGGGAGTATGGGTTCGAGTCACTTCTGGGGTGTGAGTTTTCAGTTGCATATTGTCCTGGGGACCTTTCAGGCTTGTTCGCATATATATATATATATATATATATATATATATATATATATATATATATATATATATATATGTCGTACCTAGTAGCCAGAACGCACTTCTCAGCCTACTATGCAAGGCCCGATTTGCCTAATAAGCCAAGTTTTCCTGAATTAATATATTTTCTCTAATTTTTTTCTTATGAAATGATAAAGCTACCCATTTCATTATGTATGAGGTCAATTTAGTTTTATTGTAGTTAAAATTAACGTAGATATATGACCGAACCTAACGAACCCTACCTAACCTAACCTAACCTAACCTAACCTAACCTATCTTTATAGGTTAGGTTGGGTTAGGTAACCGAAAAAGGTAGGTTAGGTCGTCGAAAAAACAATAATTCATGAAAACATGGCTTATTAGGCACATTGGGCCTTGCATAGTAGGCTGAGAAGTGCGTTCTGGCTACTAGGTACGACATATATATATATATATATATATATATATATATATATATATATATATATATATATATATATATATATATATATATATATATATATGTATGTAAATGTTCGTTTGTTCAAAATCGCTAATCTCCGAAAGTTCTTCACTGATTGCTTTGAAATTTTCACTCGACGTTTGATTCGCATCCGAGCGGGTTTTTATATACATACTATATAGATGTCACGTCTGTGAGGGGGGAAAAAACATGCTTTTTTGCTTTTCATGTGAGGGCAATTTTCGAAACCTCTTTACCGATTGCTTTGAAATTTTGACACAATGTTGCATTCGAATAGGCGCGTGTTTTTATATACCTACTATATACATGTCTCACCTGTGACAGGAAAAAACATACGTCCAACATATGCCTCTTTTTTTTTTATAGTAAGAGCAACACACGCTGTAATCTCCGAAAGTTCTTCATCGGTTGCTTTGAAATTTTGACACAACGTTCCATTCGAATACGCATGTGTTTTTACATACCTTCTATATAGATACCACACCTGTGACAGGTAATTTTTTTTGTTAAACAGCAGCATCTGTTGCACGTAAGAGTAACACACGCTATACTATATATGTTACGATTCCATTTCAATGTTTCCAATTGCATTGGTAAATTAAATTTTCATAGATTTCGATTTATTTCCATTTTGATTGAATTATTTTGTGTGGTATCGAGTTGCATTGAGCTGTGTTTTTACCATACCGTTTATTTCGTGAGTATAAGTATAGATGCCACACCTGTGACAGGTAAAAACCATGTTTTGTTTGAAAAACAGTGCCATCTGTTGCACGTAAGAGCAACCCCCACTATACTAAATATGTTACAAATCCATTTCAGTGTTTCTGATTGCATTGATAAATTGACTTTTCATAAATTTCGATTTATTTTCATTTTGATTTAATCATTTTGTAAGACAGTGCCTTGTAACTGAGCTTTGTTGTTTACAACACCGTTCATTTCATGAGTATAGTTTATTTTTTTATTTTTTCCTTTTGTCGTTTCATTTTTTTAAATGTTCATTTTATTTTCCAGTGACGAGAACATCAGATTATTTGATGTTCCCAATTTTCTGAGGGGTAGGATCAAATCATTTGGGAATGCATCGGACGAGGGAGTGGGGAATGGTGGGGAGGACGACAGGACGGGTGAGTTGGGGATGGTGTGTACGAGGGGACGAAAAAATATGACCGAAAAAGTAAGAGTAATAATTCTAACACAAATTTTTTCAATACTTATGTTCTTCATTGTCGGTGGTAATAAAAATATCAATTCTCCAAAATTCATTTCTATTAATGGTCTGACACCTAGAAGCGTTACGTAAGGGCTTCTTACATTCTCAAAGACTTCTTTACACCTAACTTATGATACACTTGATACACTGTATGAAACATTTGACATAACACTTGCTTTTTATTGGTTTGGGTGAGGTGGGTACATGAGAATGGCAGTAACTACAGAGGGTCTATTGGCCTATATGCTGCCTTTAAGTGGGTAGAATATAGTTGTGTATTAATTGGCTGTTGATTGCTGGTGTTGACTTTTTGATGTGTAGTGCCTCGCTGATGTCGAGCCGCCTGCTATCGCTGTACCTATCGATGATTTCTGTGTTGCTTGTCAAGATTTCCCTGGTGATGGTCTGGTTGTGAGAAGAGATTATATATACCTTAATGGTTCCCTGTATGTTTATACCATGCATAAAAAGTTCACAGATCTCCATCAGTGCACGCATAGAGTCAGTAAAGTATTTAAAATAACGGGATCGACTCAAACTCTATTCCTTGGAACGAAGATGAGAAAGAGATCTCATATAGACAAGGAGGAAAATAGAAGGTCAGGTGCCAGACCTGAACAAGTATAATTACTACAGTGGAGTGAAAAATATGACATGAAGTGCAAAATTAATCCAGTAAAAGCCGGGGAGAAATAAGCATAATAAGAGAACTGTGTCAACATCAGACTCTTCAATCTCTTGCCATAAAATGTATGAACAAAAGTGGAAGCTTTCAAGGAAGAACTGGATGAGTTTCTACTGGATCTGCCTGGCTGTGATGACTCTGTAGGGCTTCAGGCTATGAAGTCAAACAGCCTCACAGACCAGACACTCACCAGGGAAGGCTGGCTACAGGTCAGACTGTGGGAGTACAGCCCCACAGACCAGACACTCACCAGGGAAGGCTGGCTACAGGTCAGGCTGTGGGAGTACAGCCCCACAGACCAGACACTCACCAGGGAAGGCTGGCTACAGGTCAGGCTGTGGGAGTACAGCCCCACAGACCAGACACTCACCAGGGAAGGCTGGCTACAGGTCAGGCTGTGGGAGTACAGCCCCACAGACCAGACACTCACCAGGGAAGGCTGGCTACAGGTCAGGCTGTGGGAGTACAGCCCCACAGACCAGACACTCACCAGGGAAGGCTGGCTACAGGTCAGGCTGTGGGAGTACAGCCCCACAGACCAGACACTCACCAGGGAAGGCTGGCTACAGGTCAGGCTGTGGGAGTACAGCCCCACAGACCAGACACTCACCAGGGAAGGCTGGCTACAGGTCAGGCTGTGGGAGTACAGCCCCACAGACCAGACACTCACCAGGGAAGGCTGGCTACAGGTCAGGCTGTGGGAGTACAGCCCCACAGACCAGACACTCACCAGGGAAGGCTGGCTACAGGTCAGGCTGTGGGAGTACAGCCCCACAGACCAGACACTCACCAGGGAAGGCTGGCTACAGGTCAGGCTGTGGGAGTACAGCCCCACAGACCAGACACTCACCAGGGAAGGCTGGCTACAGGTCAGGCTGTGGGAGTACAGCCCCACAGACCAGACACTCACCAGGGAAGGCTGGCTACAGGTCAGGCTGTGGGAGTACAGCCCCACAGACCAGACACTCACCAGGGAAGGCTGGCTACAGGTCAGGCTGTGGGAGTACAGCCCCACAGACCAGACACTCACCAGGGAAGGCTGGCTACAGGTCAGGCTGTGGGAGTACAGCCCCACAGACCAGACACTCACCAGGGAAGGCTGGCTACAGGTCAGGCTGTGGTAGTACAGCCCCACAGACCAGACACTCACCAGGGAAGGCTGGCTACAGGTCAGGCTGTGGGAGTACAGCCCCACAGACCAGACACTCACCAGGGAAGGCTGGCTACAGGTCAGGCTGTGGGAGTACAGCCCCACAGACCAGACACTCACCAGGGAAGGCTGGCTACAGGTCAGGCTGTGGGAGTACAGCCCCACAGACCAGACACTCACCAGGGAAGGCTGGCTACAGGTCAGGCTGTGGGAGTACAGCCCCACAGACCAGACACTCACCAGGGAAGGCTGGCTACAGGTCAGGCTGTGGGAGTACAGCCACACAGACCAGACACTCACCAGGGAAGGTTGGCTACAGGTCAGACTGTGGGAGTACAGCCCCACAGACCAGACACTCACCAGGGAAGGTTGGCTACAGGTCAGGCTGTGGGAGTACAGCCTCACAGACCAGACACTCACCAGGGAAGGCTGGCTACAGGTCAGGCTGTGGGAGTACAGCCCCACAGACCAGACACTCACCAGGGAAGGCTGGCTACAGGTCAGGCTGTGGGAGTACAGCCCCACAGACCAGACACTCACCAGGGAAGGTTGGCTACAGGTCAGACTGTGGGAGTACAGCCCCACAGACCAGACACTCACCAGGGAAGGCTGGCTACAGGTCAGACTGTGGGAGTACAGCCCCACAGACCAGACACTCACCAGGGAAGGCTGGCTACAGGTCAGGCTGTGGGAGTACAGCCCCACAGACCAGACACTCACCAGGGAAGGCTGGCTACAGGTCAGGCTGTGGGAGTACAGCCCCACAGACCAGACACTCACCAGGGAAGGCTGGCTACAGGTCAGGCTGTGGGAGTACAGCCTCACAGACCAGACACTCACCAGGGAAGGCTGGCTACAGGTCAGGCTGTGGGAGTACAGCCCCACAGACCAGACACTCACCAGGGAAGGCTGGCTACAGGTCAGGCTGTGGGAGTACAGCCCCACAGACCAGACACTCACCAGGGAAGGCTGGCTACAGGTCAGGCTGTGGGAGTACAGCCCCACAGACCAGACACTCACCAGGGAAGGTTGGCTACAGGTCAGACTGTGGGAGTACAGCCCCACAGACCAGACACTCACCAGGGAAGGCTGGCTACAGGTCAGACTGTGGGAGTACAGCCCCACAGACCAGACACTCACCAGGGAAGGCTGGCTACAGGTCAGGCTGTGGGAGTACAGCCCCACAGACCAGACACTCACCAGGGAAGGCTGGCTACAGGTCAGGCTGTGGGAGTACAGCCCCACAGACCAGACACTCACCAGGGAAGGCTGGCTACAGGTCAGACTGTGGGAGTACAGCCCCACAGACCAGACACTCACCAGGGAAGGTTGGCTACAGGTCAGACTGTGGGAGTACAGCCCCACAGACCAGACACTCACCAGGGAAGGCTGGCTACAGGTCAGGCTGTGGGAGTACAGCCCCACAGACCAGACACTCACCAGGGAAGGCTGGCTACAGGTCAGGCTGTGGGAGTACAGCCCCACAGACCAGACACTCACCAGGGAAGGCTGGCTACAGGTCAGGCTGTGGGAGTACAGCCCCACAGACCAGACACTCACCAGGGAAGGCTGGCTACAGGTCAGGCTGTGGGAGTACAGCCCCACAGACCAGACACTCACCAGGGAAGGCTGGCTACAGGTCAGGCTGTGGGAGTACAGCCCCACACACCAGACACTCACCAGGGAAGGCTGGCTACAGGTCAGGCCGTGGGAGTACAGCCCCACAGACCAGACACTCACCAGGGAAGGCTGGCTACAGGTCAGGCTGTGGGAGTACAGCCCCACAGACCAGACACTCACCAGGGAAGGCTGGCTACAGGTCAGGCTGTGGGAGTACAGCCCCACAGACCAGACACTCACCAGGGAAGGCTGGCTACAGGTCAGGCCGTGGGAGTACAGCCCCACAGACCAGACACTCACCAGGGAAGGCTGTGGCCGGCTGTTGGAGCATAAAAACATTCGAAATTTTCAACAAATAAAATAATAATATAGAGAAGGGGAACATGAGACTGAGGAGGAGGAAGAAGCCGAGGAAAAACAGGATCAATACCATTCCTGAGCAACCAATTGACGTAACTCTGGAAGCAGTGAATGCTAACATTTGCGGGGAATAACAAATTGTTGCGGTGAATGAGAATGAAGGAGGCGCGAAGAATGCTCCAGTACTGGGACCTCACTCTAAACTAGTGAAGGAACTATTGGCATCAGAAAATAGAGAGCTTGGAGTAAACATAATTCCTATCGTGTTATGAAGTCCATATTAATTGATATCAACAGTGTACACACAGCTGGACAAATGTGGTAGAGTTGTTGTTGTTGTTAAAGATTCGCTACTTGGAACAAGCATTTCCAAGTAGCACGGGCTATGGTGAGCCCGTAGGTACTTAAAATGTGGTGGAGTGTTTAGGCTACTGCACAAGGAAGCCTCCTACTGCACCCTCTGCGGTACCTGAGTCAGGCCAGTTCCACCGCCTGTCCTGCCTATGTGGAAATATAAGGTCACGAGGAAATTAGAAATGTTGAGAGGAAGTGCTGTAAGGAGAAACTTCTCGAGTGTAACAAATGGAATGCGCTAAAGTGGGGGAACGAGTTGAGATTAACTTCATATATCTGTTTTAAAAATTACGCATGATAAGAAAAAAGATGGTCTGGGAACCAAGGCAGTAAGCAACTGGAAACTAAATAATGGCACCCTTTGCGGCCTGACGGCTGAGTGGAGAGCGCTTGGGATTCGTAGGTTTAAGGTTCCGGGATCGATCCCCAGTGGAGGCGGAAACAATTGGGCAGAGTTTCTTTCACTCTGATGCGCCTGTTCACCTATCAGTAAATATGTACCTGGGAGTTAGACAGCTGCTTCATTGGGGTGTGTAACAAAAAAGAAGCCTGGTCGAGGACCGGGCCGCAGGGAAGCAAAGCCCTGAAATCATTTCAAGATAACATCATGATAACCTCAAGATAACCCTGGGGCCTGATATTCGCCCTGGAAGCACATATAGGTGACTATACACACATATGCACTACACACACACACATATATACGCGTACACAAAACCATCAGCTTTTTGGTATGTGGAGAATTTTAGATAAATTGAGTGTGGACAAAAAGTAAATGATAAAATGAGAGCAGAGCAGTAGAGGCGAGGGTGTGTGTGTGTGTGTGTGGCCGCCCCCAGCAACTGTGACTCCATCCGCACCTCTGTCCTGTGGCACGGTGGCGGCACTTCCCTTGGTACAGTGTGGCACTACCCTCGGTACAGTGGTGGCACTATCCTTGGTACAGTGGTGGCACTAACCTTGGTACAGTGTGGCACTATCCTTGGTACAGTGGTAACACTACCCTTGGTACAGTGTGGCACTACCCTTGGTACAGTGGTGGCACTATCCTTGGTACAGTGTGGCACTATCCTTGGTACAGTGTGGCACTACCCTTGGTACAGTGTGGCACTATCCTTGGTACAGTGTGGCACTACCCTTGGTACAATGTGGCACTATCCTTGGTACAATGTGGCACTACCCTTGGTACAGTGGTGGCACTATCCTTGGTACAGTGTGGCACTAACCTTGGTACAGTGGTGGCACTACCCTTGGTATAGTGTGGCACTACCCTTGGTACAGTGTGGCACTACCCTTGGTACAGTGGTGGCACTACCCTTGGTACAGTGTGGCACTTCCCTAGGTACAGTGTGGCACTACCCTTGGTACAGTGTGGCACTACCCTTGGTACAGTGGTGGCACTACCCTTGGTACAGTGTGGCACTACCCTTGGTACAGTGTGGCACTACCCTTGGTACAGTGTGGCACTACCCTTGGTACAGTGTGGCACTACCCTTGGTACAGTGTGGCACTACCCTTGGTACAGTGGTGGCACTAACCTTGGTACAGTGGTGGCACTACCCTTGGTACAGTGTGGCACTACCCTTGGTACAGTGGTGGCACTACCCTTAGTACAGTGTGGCACTACCCTTGGTACAGTGGTGGCACTACCCTTGGTACAGTGTGGCACTACCCTTGGTACAGTGGTGGCACTACCCTTGGTACAGTGGTGGCACTTCCCTTGGTACAGTGGTGGCACTATCCTTGGTACAGTGTGGCACTACCCTTGATACAGTGGTGGCACTACCCTTGGTACAGTGGTGGCACTATCCTTGGTACAGTGGTGGCACTACCCTTGGTACAGTGTGGCACTACCCTTGGTACAGTGGTGGCACTACCCTTGGTACAGTGGTGGCACTATCCTTGGTACAGTGGTGGCACTTCCCTTGGTACAGTGGTGGCACTTCCATTGGTACAGTGTGGCACTAACCTTGGTACAATGGTGGCACTACCCTTGGTACAGGGTGGCACTACCCTTGGTACAATGGTGGCACTACCCTTGGTACAGTGTGGCACTAACCTTGGTACAGTGGTGGCACTACCCTTATTACAGTGTGGCACTACCCTTGGTACAGTGGTGGCACTACCCTTTGTACAGTGTGGCACTAACCTTGGTTCAGTGGTGGCACTACCCTTGGTACAGTGTGGCACTAACCTTGGTTCAGTGGTGGCACTACCCCTGGTACAGTGTGGCACTACCCTTGGTACAATGGTGGCACTACCCTTGGTACAGTGTGGCACTATCCTTGGTACAGTGGTGGCACTACCCCTGGTACAGTGTGGCACTACCCTTGGTACAGTGTGGCACTACCCTTGGTACAGTGGTGGCACTACCCTTGGTACAGTGTGGCACTGCCCTTGGTACAGTGTGGCACTACCCTTGGTACAGTGGTGGCACTACCCTTGGTACAGTGGTGGCACTACCCTTGGTACAGTGGTGGCACTATCCTTGGTACAGTGTGGCACTACCCTTGGTACAGTGGTGGCACTACCCTTGGTACAGTGTGGCACTTCCCTTGGTACAGTGTGGCACTTCCCTTGGTACAGTGTGGCACTTCCCTTGGTACAGTGTGGCACTACCCATGGTACAGTGTGGCACTTCCCTTGGTACAGTGTGGCATTAACCTTGGTACAGTGTGGCACTACCCTTGGTACAGTGGTGGCACTACCCTTGGTACAGTGGTGGCACTACCCTTGGTACAGTGTGGCACTACCCTTGGTACAGTGTGGCACTACCCTTGGTACTGAACACTGCTACAGCTTACCACATACACTATGGAGATCATTCACCAGGAAGGTGTATCATACAAGGAACGTTTATCATACAAGGAAGGTTTATCATACAAGGAAGGTTTATCATACAAGGAAGGTTTATCACACAAGGAACGTTTATCATACAAGAAAGATGTCGAAAAAACCGACACCTTCTACTAAATTTTAATACAATATGCAGATAATACTGCTGCTGATTTTGTATTAACAAATTAACCTAAAATATATTATTTAATCATTCAATAAAAATTTGAATTATTGAGTTTCCCCCGGAAGAAAACGAGTATATCATCACCACGTCAGCAAAATTAAATTCACCCGCTAATTATATCGTGAATTCCTCTTAAAACATCAGTCTCTGGGCGGCAAACATCATAAAAAATTCCCTGGAACGAACTTAATTATCAGTATTAAAACAAATTAAATATAAACCCCTTTTTCCACTTCTTGATAAAAACGCATTTGGAGAAAACGGTGATGTTGGGGAGAGAGAGGGGGGGCGTAGCTATATTTTTTAACCCCGAAAGGTAAACTGTGATTGTTGACCTCTCGAGTATTGGTGATCTAGAGGATATTCTCGCGGAGTTGGACAGCAAAACTCGACTCCATGGTACCCAGGTATCTTGCCTTGAGGTTACCTTGAGATGGTTTCGGGGCTTTAGTGTCCCCGCGGCCTGGTCCTCGACCAGGCGTCCACCCCCAGGAAGCAGCCCGTGACAGCTAACTAACACCCAGGTACCTATTTTACTGCTAGGTAACAGGGGCATAGGGTGAAAGAAACTCTGCCCATTGTTTCTCGCCGGCGCCTGGGATCGAACCCAGTACCACAGGATCACTAGCCCAGCGTGCTGTCCGCTCGGCCGCCCGGCTCCCTAAGTCATTGTATCCGCTCAGTATTCATAATATATCATAGAGCGCTTATTGATTATGTAATATGCTGTTACGCTTGTGCTGCTTGAACAACGTAAACAAAAAACTAAGTTTGAGCAATAATTCCATCCTTTATTTCAGAAGATTATATACATTAATTTCAGTTTGTTCGGTTTGTCAAGATAACATGCAAGCTGAATCAATTATCTAGTCCACTTTGGTATCATACAGTCCACTTTATGATTCTAAAGTGGACTGTATGATATTGCAGTCCACTTTAGTATCATACAGTCCACTTTAGTATCATACAGTCCACTTTAGTATCATACAGTCCACTTTAGCATCATACAGTCCACTTTAGAACCATACAGTCCACTTTAGAACCATACAGTCCACTTTAGAACCATACAGTCCACTTTAGAACCATACAGTTCACTTTAGAACTATACAGTCCACTTTAGAACTATACAGTCCACTTTAGAACCATACAGTCCACTTTAGAACCATACAGTCCACTTTAGAACCATACAGTCCACTTTAGAACTATACAGTCCACTTTAGAACCATACAGTCCACTTTAGAACCATACAGTCCACTTTAGAACCATACAGTCCACTTTAGAACCATACAGTCCACTTTAGAACCATACAGTCCACTTTAATATCATACAGTCCACTTTAATATCATACAGTCCACTTTAATATCATACAGTCCACATTAATATCATACAGTCCACTTTAATATCATACAGTCCACTTTAGAACTATACAGTCCACTTTAGAACTATACAGTCCACTTTAGAACTATACAGTCCACTTTAATATCATACAGTCCACTTTAGAACTATACAGTCCACTTTAGAACTATACAGTCCACTTTAATATCATACAGTCCACTTTAGAACCATACAGTCCACTTTAATATCATACAGTCCACTTTAGAACCATACAGTCCACTTTAGAACCATACAGTCCACTTTAATATCATACAGTCCACTTTAATATCATACAGTCCACTTTAATATCATACAGTCCACTTTAGAACCATACAGTCCACTTTAATATCATACAGTCCACTTTAGAACCATACAGTCCACTTTAGAACCATACAGTCCACTTTAGAACCATACAGTCCACTTTAGAACCATACAGTCCACTTTAGAACCATACAGTCCACTTTAGAACCATACAGTCCACTTTAATATCATACAGTCCACTTTAATATCATACAGTCCACTTTAGAACTATACAGTCCACTTTAGAACTATACAGTCTACTTTAATATCATACAGTCCACTTTAGAACCATACAGTCCACTTTAATATCATACAGTCCACTTTAGAACCATACAGTCCACTTTAGCATCATACAGTCCACTTTAGAACTATACAGTCCACTTTAGAACTATACAGTCCACTTTAATATCATACAGTCCACTTTAGAACCATACAGTCCACTTTAATATCATACAGTCCACTTTAGAACCATACAGTCCACTTTAGCATCATACAGTCCACTTTAGAACCATACAGTCCACTTTAGAACCGTACAGTCCACTTTAGAACCATACAGTCCACTTTAGCATCATACAGTCCACTTTAGAACCATACAGTCCACTTTAGAACCATACAGTCCACTTTAGAACCATACAGTCCACTTTAGAACCATACAGTCCACTTTAGAACCATACAGTCCACTTTAGAACTATACAGTCCACTTTAGAACCATACAGTCCACTTTAGCATCATACAGTCCACTTTAGAACCATACAGTCCACTTTAGAACCATACAGTCCACTTTAGAACCATACAGTCCACTTTAGAACCATACAGTCCACTTTAGAACCATACAGTCCACTTTAGAACCATACAGTCCACTTTAGAACCATACAGTCCACTTTAGCATCATACAGTCCACTTTAGAACCATACAGTCCACTTTAGAACCATACAGTCCACTTTAGAACCATACAGTCCACTTTAGAACCATACAGTCCACTTTAGCATCATACAGTCCACTTTAGAACCATACAGTCCACTTTAGAACCATACAGTCCACTTTAGAACCATACAGTCCACTTTAGAACCATACAGTCCACTTTAGAACCATACAGTCCACTTTAGAACTATACAGTCCACTTTAGAACCATACAGTCCACTTTAGCATCATACAGTCCACTTTAGAACCATACAGTCCACTTTAGAACCATACAGTCCACTTTAGAACTATACAGTCCACTTTAGAACCATACAGTCCACTTTAGCATCATACAGTCCACTTTAGAACCATACAGTCCACTTTAGCATCATACAGTCCACTTTAGAACCATACAGTCCACTTTAGAACCATACAGTCCACTTTAGAACTATACAGTCCACTTTAGAACCATACAGTCCACTTTAGAACCATACAGTCCACTTTAGCATCATACAGTCCACTTTAGAACCATACAGTCCACTTTAGAACCATACAGTCCACTTTAGAACTATACAGTCCACTTTAGAACCATACAGTCCACTTTAGCATCATACAGTCCACTTTAGAACCATACAGTCCACTTTAGAACCATACAGTCCACTTTAGAACTATACAGTCCACTTTAGAACCATACAGTCCACTTTAGAACCATACAGTCCACTTTAGAACCATACAGTCCACTTTAGAACCATACAGTCCACTTTAGAACTATACAGTCCACTTTAGAACCATACAGTCCACTTTAGAACTATACAGTCCACTTTAGAACCATACAGTCCACTTTAGCATCATACAGTCCACTTTAGAACCATACAGTCCACTTTAGAACCACACAGTCCACTTTAGAACCATACAGTCCACTTTAGAACTATACAGTCCACTTTAGAACCATACAGTCCACTTTAGAACCATACAGTCCACTTTAGAACCATACAGTCCACTTTAGAACCATACAGTCCACTTTAGAACCATACAGTCCACTTTAGAACTATACAGTCCACTTTAGAACCATACAGTCCACTTTAGCATCATACAGTCCACTTTAGAACCATACAGTCCACTTTAGAACCATACAGTCCACTTTAGAACCATACAGTCCACTTTAGAACCATACAGTCCACTTTAGAACCATACAGTCCACTTTAGAACCATACAGTCCACTTTAGAACTATACAGTCCACTTTAGAACCATACAGTCCACTTTAGAACCATACAGTCCACTTTAGAACCATACAGTCCACTTTAGAACCATACAGTCCACTTTAGAACTATACAGTCCACTTTAGAACCATACAGTCCACTTTAGAACCATACAGTCCACTTTAGAACCATACAGTCCACTTTAGAACCATACAGTCCACTTTAGAACCATACAGTCCACTTTAGAACCATACAGTCCACTTTAGAACCATACAGTTAAATTATAAGTAAATAAAGTGATGAATAATTGTATATAATATAAATAATAAAATTCCACGAGTCATTTTTCCACAAGGAAGGTTCACCACACAAGGAAGGTTCACCATACAAGGAAGGTTCACCATACAAGGAAGGTTCACCATACAAGGAAGGTTCACCATACAAGGAAGGTTCACCATACAAGGAAGGTTCACCATACAAGGAAGGTTCACCATACAAGGAAGGTTCACCACACAAGGAAGGTTCACCATACAAGGAAGGTTCACCATACAAGGAAGGTTCACCATACAAGGAAGGTTCACCATACAAGGAAGGTTCACCATACAAGGAAGGTTCACCATACAAGGAAGGTTCACCATACAAGGAAGGTTCACCATACAAGGAAGGTTCACCATACAAGGAAGGTTCACCATACAAGGAAGGTTCACCATACAAGGAAGGTTCACCATACAAGGAAGGTTCACCATACAAGGAAGGTTCACCATACAAGGAAGGTTCACCACACAAGGAAGGTTCACCATACAAGGAAGGTTCACCATACAAGGAAGGTTCACCATACAAGGAAGGTTCACCATACAAGGAAGGTTCACCATACAAGGAAGGTTCACCACACAAGGAAGGTTCACCATACAAGGAAGGTTCACCACACAAGGAAGGTTCATCACACAAGGAAGGTTCATCACACAAGGAAGGTTCATCACACAAGGAAGGTTCACCATACAAGGAAGGTTCACCATACAAGGAAGGTTCACCATACAAGGAAGGTTCACCATACAAGGAAGGTTCACCATACAAGGAAGGTTCACCATACAAGGAAGGTTCACCACACAAGGAAGGTTCACCATACAAGGAAGGTTCACCATACAAGGAAGGTTCACCATACAAGGAAGGTTCACCATACAAGGAAGGTTCACCATACAAGGAAGGTTCACCATACAAGGAAGGTTCACCACACAAGGAAGGTTCACCATACAAGGAAGGTTCACCATACAAGGAAGGTTCACCATACAAGGAAGGTTCACCATACAAGGAAGGTTCACCATACAAGGAAGGTTCACCATACAAGGAAGGTTCACCACACAAGGAAGGTTCACCATACAAGGAAGGTTCACCACACAAGGAAGGTTCATCACACAAGGAAGGTTCATCACACAAGGAAGGTTCATCACACAAGGAAGGTTCACCATACAAGGAAGGTTCACCACACAAGGAAGGTTCACCATACAAGGAAGGTTCACCACACAAGGAAGGTTCACCACACAAGGAAGGTTCACCATACAAGGAAGGTTCACCATACAAGGAAGGTTCACCACACAAGGAAGGTTCACCACACAAGGAAGGTTCACCACACAAGGAAGGTTCACCATACAAGGAAGGTTCACCACACAAGGAAGGTTCATCACACAAGGAAGGTTCACCACACAAGGAAGGTTCACCACACAAGGAAGGTTCATCACACAAGGAAGGTTCACCATACAAGGAAGGTTCACCACACAAGGAAGGTTCACCACACAAGGAAGGTTCACCACACAAGGAAGGTTCACCACACAAGGAAGGTTCACCACACAAGGAAGGTTCACCACACAAGGAAGGTTCACCATACAAGGAAGGTTCACCATACAAGGAAGGTTCATCATACAAGGAAGGTTCATCACACAAGGAAGGTTCACCACACAAGGAAGGTTCACCACACAAGGAAGGTTCACCACACAAGGAAGGTTCACCACACAAGGAAGGTTCACCACACAAGGAAGGTTCACCACACAAGGAAGGTTCACCACACAAGGAAGGTTCACCATACAAGGAAGGTTCACCACACAAGGAAGGTTCATCACACAAGGAAGGTTCATCATACAAGGAAGGTTCATCACACAAGGAAGGTTCACCACACAAGGAAGGTTCACCATACAAGGAAGGTTCACCACACAAGTAAGGTTTATCACACAAGGAAGGTTCACCATACAAGGAAGGTTCACCACACAAGTAAGGTTTATCACACAAGGAAGGTTCATCACACAAGGAAGGTTCACCATACAAAGAAGGTTCATCATACAAGGAAGGTTCACCACACAAGTAAGGTTCACCATACAGGTAAGGTTCACCATACAAGTAAGGTTCACCATACAAGTAAGATTCACCATACAAGTAAGGTTCACCACACAAGTAAGGTTTATCACACAAGTAAGGTTCACCACACAAGGAAGGTTCACCACACAAGGAAGGTTCACCATACAAGGAAGGTTCATCACACAAGTAAGGTTCACCATACAAGGAAGGTTCACCATACAAGTAAGGTTCACCACACAAGGAAGGTTCACCACACAAGGAAACAAAGACGACCGCTAAACAGAACAATGTGTTACCAGAGGTCCCTGAGGCAAGTCAGCCATCTTCAACTCACTACAATACTCAGACACACTCAGTTACAAAATAACAGCTGACCAAGGTACCAAACTGTTAGTGGCAACATGTTACAGAGCAGATACAGCAAATACAGAGGAAGTTACAGACATCATGTGATAAGGACAGCAGCTCAAGCTCTGGTAATGGGATTGTACCAAGAGATAACAGACCACCACAAACAGGAGGTTCCGGACCTAATACAGGACTCCCTTCACACACACAGCATGGGACTTGAGTCCACCGGAGTTATCAGCACTGAAGAACTTGTGCTGATACAACATGTTTGACCAAAAACAGGAAAGTAGCTCACCCTTGTCCATATGATCACTATAATTCTGAGATGGATTGCAATTTCATAACTCCCTTAGCACCCAGCAGCTCCCACTGCCTCCCCCCAGCACTCAGCAGCTCCCACTGCCTCCCACCAGCACCCAGCAGCTCCCCACTGCCTCCCACCAGCACCCAGCAACTCCCACTGCCTCCCACCAGCACCCAGCAGCTCCCACTGCCTCCCCCCAGCACCCAGCAGCTCCCACTGCCTCCCCCCCAGCACCCAGCAGCTCCTACTGCCTCCCCCCAGCACCCTGCAGCTCCCTACTCCCCCAGCACCCAGCAGCTCCCTACTCCCTCACTGTGATCTTTAAAATGCAATTGAAAGTGAAGAAAGTGACGGTGTTACAGGTGTTGTTGAACACGTGCGCTGCCCCCGGGAACCACCGGGTCAGGGACGACTCACTCGGAGCCAGAGTTTAATCCGTCAGCTGCGCAGCGCCATGACGGAGGGGGGGGGGGATAGGTGCCTCTTCTATCTCTTGGCCTTTCTCTCTTTTCTCTCTTTCTCTAAAGCTCCATGACTACCTACAGGCGCTGGTGACCCAGAGTGGTGCCCTGGTGGCCCAGAGTGGTGCCCTGGTGACCCAGAGTGGTGCTCTGGTGGCCCAGAGTGGTGCCCTGGTGGCCCAGAGTGGTGCTCTGGTGGCCCAGAGTGGTGCCCTGGTGACCCAGAGTGGTGCGCTGGTGACCCAGAGTGGTGCGCTGGTGACCCAGAGTGGTGCCCTGGTGACCCAGAGTGGTGCCCTGGTGACCCAGAGTGGTGCCCTGGTGACCCAGAGTGGTGCCCTGGTGACCCAGAGTGGTGCCCTGGTGACCCAGAGTGGTGCCCTGGTGACCTAGAGTGGTGCTCTGGTGACCTAGAGTGGTGCCCTGGTGACCCAGAGTGGTGCCCTGGTGACCTAGAGTGGTGCCCTGGTGACCCAGAGTGGTGCCCTGGTGACCCAGAGTGGTGCCCTGGTGGCCCAGAGTGGTGCCTGGTGACCCAGAGTGGTGCCCTGGTGACCTAGAGTGGTGCCCTGGTGACCTAGAGTGGTGCTCTGGTGACCCAGAGTGGTGCTCTGGTGACCCAGAGTGGTGCCCTGGTGACCCAGAGTGGTGCCCTGGTGACCTAGAGTGGTGCTCTGGTGACCCAGAGTGGTGCTCTGGTGACCCAGAGTGGTGCCCTGGTGACCCAGAGTGGTGCCCTGGTGACCCAGAGTGGTGCCCTGGTGACCTACAGCGGTACACTGTAGCTACATAGCAACCATCGCCCACTCCACGGGGTGCACCGTATCCTGCCAATATTAATTCTCTCAGTGATGATGGCCTATTACATTTTAATTTTCAAGCCCAGCCGTTCCAAAGTTTGTTTTGGGATCATTAGCGTTGTGAAGCTCGGCCTTCACTCTGGGGGGCGAACGCTCGGCCTTCACTCTGGGGGGGGCGAGCGCTCGGGCTTCACTCTGCCCGGTGCCTCACAATATATCCAACTCCATAAACACAACAAATTCTATTCAATTCCTTTTCACATTCTATGCCATTAGCAATGTTATTGCATCAAACAATGAAACTTGCGAAGTGTTGTTGCAAACGCTCATTTTTTGTAGACTACCTGCAAGCTACAATAATTATTTGATGTTGTGCACTCCTTGAGCTTTGAAAACGTGTACACTGTGAATGAGAATTAATTACAGGTGTAAATATATAGCTCCTGCCAGCGCTACGGAAATTGATACGTGAATTATTAGTTTGCTTCTCGTGTTGAACTATTTATACTTTGCTAGAGTCCTGGCCAGACCCCAGCTGCATCCACCAGGCCAGCTGGACGTGTCTCCAGACCCAGCAGCTTCCACCAGGCCAGCTGGACGTGTCTCCAGACCCAGCTGCTTCCACCAGGCCAGCTGGACGTGTCTCCAGGCCCAGCTGCTTCCACCAGGCCAGCTGGACGTGTCTCCAGACCCAGCTGCTTCCACCAGGCCAGCTGGACGTGTCTCCAGGCCCAGCTGCTTCCACCAGGCCAGCTGGACGTGTCTCCAGGCCCAGCTGCTTCCACCAGGCCAGCTGGACGTGTCTCCAGGCCCAGCTGCTTCCACCAGGCCAGCTGGACGTGTCTCCAGACCCAGCTGCTTCCACCAGGCCAGCTGGACGTGTCTCCAGACCCAGCTGCTTCCACCAGGCCAGCTGGACGTGTCTTCAGATCCAGCTGCTTCCTCTAAGCCAGCTGGACGTGTCTCCAGACCCAGCTCCTTCCGCCAGGCCAGCTGGACGTGTCTCCAGGCCCAGCTGCTTCCACCAGGCCAGCTGGACGTGTCCCCAGGCCCAGCTGCTTCCACCAGGCCAGCTGGACGTGTCTCCAGACCCAGCAGCTTCCACCAGGCCAGCTGGACGTGTCTCCAGGCCCAGCTGCTTCCATCAGGCCAGCTGGACGTGTCTCCAGGCCCAGCTGCTTCCACCAGGCCTGCTGGACGTGTCTCCAGACCCAGCTGCTTCCACCAGGCCAGCTGGACGTGTCTTCAGATCCAGCTGCTTCCTCTAAGCCAGCTGGACGTGTCTCCAGACCCAGCTGCATCCACCAGGCCAGCTGGACGTGTCTCCAGGCCCAGCTGCATCCACCAGGCCAGCTGGACGTGTCTCCAGGCCCAGCTGCTTCCACCTGGTTGATACCTGGTTGATGGGGTTCTGGGAGTTCTTCTACTCCCCAAGCCCGGCCCGAGGCCAGGCTTGACTTGTGAGAGTTTGGTCCACCAGGCCAGCTGGACGTGCCTCCAGACCCAGCTCCTTCCGCCAGACCAGCTGGACGTGTCCTGGCGGAACTGGGAGCCTGTGGTCCTGGTGACCGCAAGTGTTCACAGGATCTGGTGCATGACACCAAACGTCCACACCTGTTTTCATGAATGACTAGATTAGGAAAGTTTGCAGATCCGTTCACTATTACAGTCAAAAGTTACATCCTAACTTACACGAAAGTTTAGGTGCTACCAAAGCCCCCGTCAGACAGGGAAATCAGGTCTGACGTCACTATAGACGCGTCTACTGTCACCAAAACAGGCACCACTGCTTGTTGACAGTCTTCTGTCATATTTCCTACCGTCCAATGACTCCCTCTTCCTGTATAATTGGACAAATTAAAGTTGAAAGACTATGTTCAGATTAAGTTGAATACTTCAAGCTTTGAACAAGTTCTGCCCAACAAGTGTGTTAGACAGTTCAGCTGGAACAACTAACCTGTCCACCAGGTGTGTTAGACAGTTCAGCTGGAACAACTAACCTGTCCACCAGGTGTGTTAGACAGTTCAGCTGGAACAACTAACCTGTCCACCAGGTGTGTTAAGACAGTTCAGCAGGAACAACTAACCTGTCCACCAGGTGTGTTAGACAGTTCAGCAGGAACAACTAACCTGTCCACCAGGTGTGTTAAGACAGTTCAGCAGGAACAACTAACCTGTCCACCAGGTGTGTTAGACAGTTCAGCAGGAACAACTAACCTGTCCACCAGGTGTGTTAGACAGTTCAGCAGGAACAACTAACCTGTCCACCAGGTGTGTTAGACAGTTCAGCAGGAACAACTAACCTGTCCACCAGGTGTGTTAGACAGTTCAGCAGGAACAACTAACCTGTCCACCAGGTGTGTTAGACAGTTCAGCAGGAACAACTAACCTGTCCACCAGGTGTGTTAGACAGTTCAGCAGGAACAACTAACCTGTCCACCAGGTGTGTTAGACAGTTCAGCAGGAACAACTAACCTGTCCACCAGGTGTGTTAGACAGTTCAGCAGGAACAACTAACCTGTCCACCAGGTGTGTTAGACAGTTCAGCAGGAACAACTAACCTGTCCACCAGGTGTGTTAGACAGTTCAGCAGGAACAACTAACCTGTCCACCAGGTGTGTTAGACAGTTCAGCAGGAACAACTAACCTGTCCACCAGGTGTGTTAGACAGTTCAGCAGGAACAACTAACCTGTCCACCAGGTGTGTTAGACAGTTCAGCAGGAACAACTAACCTGTCCACCAGGTGTGTTAGACAGTTCAGCAGGAACAACTAACCTGTTCATCAAACAAAGAATTCAATCCATCTTCTTCTAGGACACAAAACAAACCATCAACAAATAACTGAAGACTTCTTGTTATTGATAAGAATAATACGCATTTACACACACACACACACACACACACACACAGTGTGTGTGCAGTGATGTGGTGGAGGCTGACTCCATACACGGTTTCAAGTGTAGATATGATAGAGCCCAGTAGGCTCAGGAATCTGTACACCAGTTGATTGACAGTTGAGAGGCGGGACCAAAGAGCCAGAGCTCAACCCCCGCAAGCACAAATAGGCTAGTACACACACACACATACACACTCATGCTCCAGGGGCCTGGTAGCCTGGTGGATAGTGTGCAGGAATTTTAATTTTGTGGCGCGGGTTCGATTCCCGCACCAGGCAGAAACAAATGGGCAAAGTTTCTTTCACCCTGAATGCCCTCGTTACCTAGCAGTAAATAGGTACCTGGGAGTTAGTCAGCTGTCACGGGCTGCTTCCTGGTGTGTGTGTGTGTGTGTGTGTGTGTGTGTGTGTGTGTGTGTGGTGAAAAAAAAATAGTAATAGTAGTTAGAAACAGTTAATTGACAGTTGAGGGGCGGGCCGAAAGAGCAAAGCTCAACCCCCGCAAGCACAACTAGGTGAATACAGACAAGCACGCACACACACACACACACACACGCACACATTATGGGAATGTGTGCGTATTGGGAGCGGCCGGCCGAACGGATAGCACGCTGGACATGTGATCCTGTGGTCCCGGGTTCGATTCCGGGCGCCGACGAGAAACGATGGGCAGAGTTTCTTTCACCCTGATGCCCCCTGTTCACCTAGCAGTAAATAGGTACCTGGGAGTTAGACAGCTGCTACGGACTGCTTCCTGGGGGTGTGTAACAAAGAGTAGGCCTGGTCGAGGACCGGGCCGCGGTGATGCTAAGCCCCGAAATCATCTGAAGATAACCTCAAGATAACTAAAGAAGCAGGTTATAGAAGCGAATTCCATTCATCACTTCAGACGTACATACGACAACTATGTCGAGTCATTATATTAGACAACCAGCGACTGGAGAGGTGGAGTCCAAGAGCTCAAGCTGAATCCTTCAGGCATAGGTACCCTACTCCCCCCCCCCCTCCCACGGACACACTGAGACAGCTGTACCTACGTTACTCAGGAGTGTAATTTATAAATGGTAAATACACTTAGTAACACAGGTACACATATTTAGTACGTAATCATTCTGCCGAGTATTTAAGCGAGTATTTAAACATTGAGGTCGTGGAGAGAGTGCTACTGGATAAAACCCACTGTTGGTGGTCGTGGAGAGAGTGCTACTGGATAAAACCCACTGTTGGTGGTCGTGGAGAGAGTGCTACTGGATAAAACCCACTGTTAGTGGTCGTGAAGAGAGTGCTACTGGATAAAACCCACTGTTGGTGGTCGTGGAGAGAGTGCTACTGGATAAAACCCACTGTTGGTGGTCGTGGAGAGAGTGCTACTGGATAAAACCCACTGTTGGTGGTCGTGGAGAGAGTGCTACTGGATAAAACCCACTGTTAGTGGTCGTGGAGAGAGTGCTACTGGATAAAACCCACTGTTGGTGGTCGTGGAGAGAGTACTACTGGATAAAACCCACTGTTAGTGGTCGTGGAGAGAGTGCTACTGGATAAAACCCACTGTTGGTGGTCGTGGAGAGAGTACTACTGGATAAAACCCACTGTTGGTGGTCGTGGAGAGAGTACTACTGGATAAAACCCACTGTTGGTGGTCGTGGAGAGAGTGCTACTGGATAAAACCCACTGTTAGTGGTCGTGGAGAGAGTGCTACTGGATAAAACCCACTGTTGGTGGTCGTGGAGAGAGTGCTACTGGATAAAACCCACTGTTAGTGGTCGTGGAGAGAGTGCTACTGGATAAAACCCACTGTTGGTGGTCGTGGAGAGAGTGCTACTGGATAAAACCCACTGTTAGTGGTCGTGGAGAGAGTGCTACTGGATAAAACCCACTGTTGGTGGTCGTGGAGAGAGTGCTACTGGATAAAACCCACTGTTGGTGGTCGTGGAGAGAGTGCTACTGGATAAAACCCACTGTTAGTGGTCGTGGAGAGAGTGCTACTGGATAAAACCCACTGTTGGTGGTCGTGGAGAGAGTACTACTGGATAAAACCCACTGTTGGTGGTCGTGGAGAGAGTACTACTGGATAAAACCCACTGTTAGTGGTCGTGGAGAGAGTGGTACTGGATAAAACCCACTGTTATTGGTCGTGGAGAGAGTGCTACTGGATAAAACCCACTGTTAGTGGTCGTGGAGAGAGTGCTACTGGATAAAACCCACTGTTGGTGGTCGCGGAGAGAGTACTACTGGATAAAACCCACTGTTGGTGGTCGTGGAGAGAGTACTACTGGATAAATCCCATTGTTAGTGGTCGTGGAGAGAGTACTACTGGATAAAACCCACTGTTAGTGGTCGTGGAGAGAGTGGTACTGGATAAAACCCACTGTTATTGGTCGTGGAGAGAGTGCTACTGGATAAAACCCACTGTTAGTGGTCGTGGAGAGAGTGCTACTGGATAAAACCCACTGTTGGTGGTCGTGGAGAGAGTACTACTGGATAAAACCCACTGTTGGTGGTCGTGGAGAGAGTACTACTGGATAAAACCCATTGTTAGTGGTCGTGGAGAGAGTACTACTGGATAAAACCCACTGTTAGTGGTCGTGGAGAGAGTACTACTGGATAAAACCCACTGTTAGTGGTCGTGGAGAGAGTGCTACTGGATAAAACCCACTGTTAGTGGTCGTGGAGAGAGTACTACTGGATAAAACCCACTGTTAGTGGTCGTGGAGAGAGTACTACTGGATAAAACCCACTGTTAGTGGTCGTGGAGAGAGTACTACTGGATAAAATCCACTGTTAGTGGTCGTGGAGAGAGTGCTACTGGATAAACCTACTGCCACAAGTTGCTAAATATGATGAAAATAATGTCTTTCTGGCTTTTAGTGATCGTAGACAACTGTATATTACTCATGTATAACCATTCATGAATGGAGTCTGAGGCAGTGACTAGTGCTAAAAGACAGTGATGAAAACACCTCAGAGTCTATGAGCACTACTGATCATGTAGCTGGTAGTGACTACACGTTAGTGAGGACTACAGGTCAGTGGTGACCCCTTACTTCTCAACAGACGCACCACTGTCGTCCCGTAGCTCAGCCTGACCAATCCCAGGTACGTCGGCTCATCCAGCAGTGCATAAACCAACAGCTAACACGCTGCTATAACTGACGGGGGCCACTTAGTCCTCTCACAGGATCAAGTCAAGAGTTCTTCGACTGCCCAAGGTGAACTGCCCTCGTTAGCGCAATCGCCGCCTTATGTCACCTCTGTGAACATAAAAATGTCTTTAACTAGACGCACAGTATGTGGGAACCGACCTGTGAGATTTATATTTATTTAATTTATATGAATTTATATTTACGTTAATTTATATACTTCGATAGCAATTTGTATAATGATAAGTGGACTGTATTTCTGCAATAATCTCATAATCTCACAAATCGATCCTCTACACATTAGGGGGGGTTTATTAAATTTATATATATGCAGCCAATCAAACTACAGTAACTACATACATTGAAGAGGTTCCTTATCTTATAGTACAGCAGGTTAGTCCACCAGGTATAACTAGGGTGTAGACACCAAATTATCCTCTTTGAGGTAGCTTCCATCACCCAGTAACTGGTGCACATAATCTTGCATCCTCGTCTTGACCTGTCAAAAGTGCGCTAGCTGTGAAGCCAGAATCCTATATATGACAAGTATATCAGAGAAAACAGTACATGGAACATGAAGACCTGACTTAATTACCTTTAGTTTGAGGCTTCCATGTGATCTAACCGGGTCACCCTATATCCTGACATTAATGGCCATAAATGAATGATAAACGGGTTTCGGATAGACTTAACTTGAATTGTAGACATCGTGTTGGAGATGGTACCTTTGGTTTCCATAACACTACGTCCAAGTAAAATTAACAGGAGCCGTATTTGCTCCCGTGTGCCTCTGGTCTCGTATAAACAATGGCTGTTTAACACTCCATATTATTGACGTTACTGGCCGACATTGTCCAGAATGATAGGAGCCGAATTTGCTCCACACGTCTCGGAGGTGACACAACAATGCCTGCCCTCCTTCCTCACTCTGACGCCTGGCCTACTTTGTCCAGATTTCAGAAAGTGATAGAAGGGTCACATTTACTCTACTTTAATATTGATAATTAAGTTAATTTATATAAGATGTTTTTATGATGGTAAAGTCCAAAGACTAATGTATTTAAGAACAATTCCCAGCAGAATAGCTGGTGAATTATAATAGTATGTGGTGATGATATCCCGTTTTCTATAGACGGTAATTCCACTACAAGTTACGTTTTCTATGGGTAACTTGTTGGTAATACAGCTATTATCTGTATGATATTAAATGGTGTCGGATTTTCCGACACAGTACACTGGGTAACCCTAATAACACCTTTCCACCGGAGAATTGAAATTGTAAATTGTAGCCACAACCTAGATAGCGTTGATCTTGATATGCCAACCACCAGAGGTCATCCTAATCGACCTCACCTTCTAACCGAGGCAGGAAACTGGAGCCGTTCACTGATACTACGCCACTACCAACAGATGGCGTTGTCTGAGTTGCACCCAATACCGGGGAGGTGGAGTGCAGACCCATATATGGTTATCTTGAGGTTATCTTGAGATGATTTCGGGGCTTTAGTGTCCCCGCGGCCCGGTCCTCGACCAGGCCTCCACCCCCAGGAAGCAGCCCGTGACAGCTGACTAACACCCAGGTACCTATTTTACTGCTAGGTAACAGGGGCATAGGGTGAAAGAAACTCTGCCCGTTGTTTCTCGCCGGCGCCTGGGATCGAACCCAGGACCACAGGATCACAAGTCCAGTGTGCTGTCCGCTCGGCCGACCAGCTCCCTCGCTCGGCCGACCAGCTCCTTTATGCTTCCTTATGGTGCTAAAATCGCCACGCCATACTCCAGCAACGGTGTCCATATCGTAACAGAAAGTGAAATTTGTTCAATTTCAATGAAACTTTATTGACTAGTTGTATATGAAAAAGGCTCCAACTGGTCCAAGTTTCAGCGTCGCAACCTAAACAGAAAGGGTGAAAAAAGTATTCTTTAACGAATTTTTCCTTTTTATATATTACACTATCAAACCCAAGTGTCAACTGAAATCCTTTCTATGACACTCGGCTATCACAACAGCATATAATAAAGGATTTAATGTAAATGTTTTATCCAATATATGTTTAGTTTGACTAATAAACAATATTAAAAATCCACACAAACATTATGCAACAACATTATTTATATAAATATTTATAAATCAGTAAATGGACTTAGGAAAAATAATTACAACATATTGTAGAGGCAGAAACTCTACACATAAGGTGTAAGTTTCATGTAAATTGATTAATAAATGAGTCGAATTGAGACAGCTTGAAGTTGTTAATGATTTACTTGAACAAAATTAAGTTCTTAGATTCTGCTTTATGGCTGAGGTTGACGACGACCGATTTCCTCCAAAATTGGCACCTTTACAGATAGGCTTACGTTCAGTAAACCCCCCCCCCCCTCCCTGTTCAGCTCGTTGTTGCCGTGAGGGGGGCTTGGTGGGCGGCTGCCGGAGTGTGATGCTCCTTGGGACAGTTCTCTGTCCTTTTGTAGCCTTGTGCTCCTGCTGCTGTCCTCTCCAATTGTGCCGAACGACTTTTCCTTTTCCTTCTGTTTCGTTTTTCTCCCCCCTCTTCTCCTATCTGCTTGCCGTTTCCTGCCGACCTTTTGCTTGTTTTGGTTATTCCTTTGGACTTCTATTTTGACGCCCGGGTGCTTGAGGAGGCATACTCTTGCACCCGTAGAACTGTAGTACCCAACGTCTCGAGCGAGGGGAACCTTTTATTGTCAATCCCCCTTTCGTCACTGAACCCGATCACGACGGACTGACGGTTCTTAAGGTGGCGTTTGTGGGGTGTATAATCACGACGCACCCCTTGGAGGCCCCGTCATGATCGGCGATAGCTTCTTGTTGGGTGCCCTGCCTCTAATTGTGGCTCCATGGTGGGTGTGGGGGCACATTCGTGAATGAATGTTTCTCTTTCCATACTTATGTCGATTTCTGTTCCTCTTTTATCTTCTCAGGATCGTGGGGTGGGCGACCAAGCCCCCCAAGTCGGTCTGTGTTGGAAGACCGGGCTCTGTAGCCTCCGCTGCATTGGGCCCCGACCTTGCTCCTCCTTTGGCCTTTCTGACTACTCCCCTCGGCTCCCCTAACTCCTCTATGGTTGGGTCGAGCCCCAAGCCCCAAGTGGTGACCACCTCGTCCCCTGGCACGGCTCAGTCTCTTGTTGTGACTACTGCGCCTTTTAACTCCTCTCTCTCTCTGGGGGTTCTGAACGCCGTCCTCGACACGGCCGCACTCGCTCGATTCCTTCAGGTTCTGCTGCATATCAAGCCTTGTTTGGTCCCGCTTCGTGGGCCAAATACTTTGATCTCCTCCCTCTTGATTCTGCGCCTCCTGATGATTTCTCCCTCCATAGGCACCTTGTTGATTCCGTAGATGCCTCTGTCACCTTCAACCCCACCCGTCTCAGTACACGTGTCTTAGCTGCTCCTTCTCAGGATGCGGCCTTCCGCTTGGCTGCTTTATCCTGCCTTGGCAAGACCCCTGTTCGGGTCTCCAAGAACGCTCGGTTGAATGCCAGTGTTGGCACTATTCTCCTCCCGCCCCATGTTGCAACCGGTGTTCGGAATCTGCAGGATTGCCACGATGATATTCAGCATATCCTTGAGGCCTAGGGACATTCTGTCCTCCAGGTAGACACGCTTACTCGTCCCCCTCGTGGACGTTGCTGTCAGCCCCTTCGGGTGGTGAAGGTTACTTTTGATGGTAGGACCCTTCCGCCCTCTGTCATTCTTGCTGGTGCCAGGTGCTCTGTCCAGGAGTACATTCTCTCCCCTCGGCTCTGTAATAAGTGCTGGAGGTTTGGGCATGGTGCCCCCCGCTGCTCTGGAACTCTCTCTCTCTGTCCTTTGTGTGGGGGGGCGAAGGTCACTCTAAGTCTGAGTGCGCTTCTTCCCAGGCTCGCTGCCTCAATTACGGTGAGGCCCACCCTACCTTCTCCCGTGCGTGTATACATTACAAGCTTGAGGCAGCCGTCCTCAACTTGAAGCACTGGGAGCGTTTATCTTTTCCTGAGGCGAGGCGCCAGGTTCACCAGCTCCTGCCTTAAGCTAACGTCTCTTATGCTCGCGTGTTGCGCTCTTCCTCTCCTCGTCCTTCCCACCTTCCTCAGACTCGCAACCGTTTCCGGGCCTTGGACCCTGATACGCCCACTGCCCCCTCCTCTGTTCCTTTGCGTTCTGTCCCGAAGGGTCCTCCTCCTGGTCCTCAGTCTGGGGTTCCCCTTCATTCTGCCCGGTCTGTCATGTCTCCTGTGTCTTCTTCCTCGTCTCCCTCCGATCCTCCTTCCCATCCTTCTCCTCCGTCTATTGGCTCTCCCTGTCACCTGTCAGTGAGGGCCGATATCCATCGCTCTCCCAACGGCCGTCGTGTGTGCTCTCGTTCAGCTTCTTCTGTTGAGATGCTGGAATCCGTTGCCCAGTACGTAGTTGCTGGGACACCTGTCTCTTTAAGTCAGAAGCGTATGGCTCCTCTCCTTCCACCTCCCCGGCGGGTAAAACGGCTTAGCTTTCTTCCTTGGCCCCTACATCTGACTCTCTCGCTCCTTCCCCTCCCATTTCGGTGGTTGCGCCCCCTGTTCCTGCTATGGAGGTTTCTTTGGCCCCCGCTTCCCTCTCGGTTGCTGCTCTTGCTGAGGTGCGCTCCCCTCTTTCTACTCCTCCTCTCCTGCTGCTGTCCTCGAATGCCCTTCTCAGTTGTCTGCTCCTCTTCCTTCTCCTCTGGACCCCGCTTGTCCACCTGTGGTCTGTTCTCCCGCTTCCTTCCCTCCGTCTTTGCTCAGTTTACCCATGCCTCCTAACCCTGACTTTGCTGACCCTGATCTTTAACGTGCTATGTTCCTCTTTCGCCTTTGTTTCTTCCTTGTTCTCTGTTGTTGTCTTCTCTTCTCGTCGATGTCTATTCTTCAATGGAACGTTCGGGGTTATTACGCCAATTTCCTTGAACTCCAATTTCTGATTTCGCGGTTTTTGCTCCTTTGTGTCTGCCTCCAGGAGCCGATGCTTGGTGCTCGTCCTGGTCGCTTTCGTGGCTATTCCTTTCCCTTTCTCTCCCCCCCCCCAGCTGTTGCTGGGGCTCCTAACTCTTCTGCTCTCTTGATTTGCTCTGATGTTCCCTTTGTCCCCTTACTTTTTCCTTCGCCTCTCCATTGTTCTGCTGCTCGTATCTTTGTGGGGAAATGGTACACCGTTTGTTCCATTCATCTCCCCCCGAGTGTCCCGCTTTCTCTTCCCGATCTGAAACACTTACTGGACTCCTTGCCGGAGCCTGTGCTCCTGCTGGGTGATTTCAATTGTCGTCATTCCCTTTGGGGTGATGTTCTGACGAATACCCGGGGTCGCCTTCTTGAACCGTTTATCCTCTCTTCTTCCCTGTCTCTTCTGAATTCTGGTGAGCCCACGCATTTGGACTCTCGGACTCGCACCCTTTCCTGTCTTGATCTTTCTCTTTGCACATCTTCTCTTTACATAGATTTCACGTGGCAGGTTCTTGATGACCTCCATGGCAATGACCATTTCCCCCATCCTTGTTGCCTTTTTTTCTCTTTTCACCCTCCCCTCTCCTTCCCTAGGTGGCAGTTTGCTAAGGCGGACTGGAACCTATTTACCCTCAGTGCTGCTCTCTCTGACCTCTCCCTTCTGCCTCTCCTCCTTTTTCATGACACTCTTCGATGCGACATCTCTGCTCTCTATGTCGATGATCTTACCCTTTGCTGTCAGGGTGATGATTCGCCTCTCCTTCAACGCCGGCTTCAACTTGCAATTGATGCCATGTCGTCTTGGGCCACAGGTCATGGCTTCATGTTCTCTACTACTAAGACTTGTGCCATGACTTTTACTCGGAATCGGGTCGTTCTTCGTCCCTCTTTGTCACTTTATGGTCATCCCATTGAGTACAAAGATTCCGCGAAGCTTTTGGGGTTATTCTTTTACACTTGTTTGTCTTGGTCTCCCAATATCTCTTACTTCCGTGTTGAGTGCTCTAAGGCCCTTACCCTCCTTTGGGTATTGTCCCATACTTCTTGGGGCGTGGATAGGCGCACTCTCCTCACTTTATATTCCTCTCTCTCATCCTATCTAAGCTCGATTATGGTTGCCCTGCTTACTCGTCTGCTCTCTGCCGTCTTGATGTTTTGCACCATACTGGGTTGCGCCTCAGTTTTGGTGCCTTTCGTTCGACTCCCGTCCTCAGTTTGTATGTTGACACTGGCTTCCTATCTCTCCAGGACCGCCGTGATCGCTACTGTCTTCGCTATCTTGCGCGGTCCATGCAACATCCTTCCTCTCGCCTCTGGCCTCTGTCGTGCTTTAAGTTTTGCCCCTCCTGCAGTTCTTGTTCCTCTTCGCTACTTTCCCCTTTCTGTCCGGTTATCTTGCTTACAGGATTCTCTTTCGGTTCGTATTTCTAATGTGTCTCCCCGTGTTGTTCCTTCTTTGCCCCCGTGGAGAGTCCCCATTCCGCAGTTTTGTACATCCTTAACCCGCATCACTAAAGCTTTTACCCCTCCTACAGTTCTGAAACGCCTTTTCCTTGAACACTTTTCTTCTCACTTCCGCTCCGTTTCCATCTTCACCGATGGGTCTAAGTCTGTGGACGGTGTTGATTACTCTTTTGTTTTTCCTGATTGCACTTATATGTGTCGCTTACCTCCGGAGACTAGCATCTTCACAGCAGAACTTTATGCTATTCTCTATGCTCTTCGTCTCCTGCTTTCTCAGTGTCAATCTTCCTTTGTTGTTGTTGTTGACTCTCGTAGTGCCCTCATGGCTCTCAGGTCCTTTAATCCGGTTCATCCAGTGGTTGTCGAGATCCAGCATTGGCTGTTTCTTGTTCACAGTAAATTTAAGTCGGTTGAGTTTCGTTGGATTCCCAGCCATATTGGTGTCTCTTTAAATAAGTGTGTGGATGCTGCTGCCAGGGAAGCTGTCTGCTCTTGTCGCCATCTCTCGTAAGGGTATTCCTTATTCCGACTTTTACCCGGTTATCCATTCCTCCATCCTTACCCGTTGGCAGGCTTATTGGTCGTCTGTTACTGGTAACTTACTGCGTACTCTTAAATGTTGTGTGTCCTCGTGTCCGTCCTCCTACCACCGTAACCGACGATGGAAAACGGCTCTAGCGAGGTTGCGTATTGGCCATACTCGCTTAACTCACGGTCACTTAATGGAGCGCCGCCCTGCTCCTTATTGTCCACATTGCAAAGTCCCTCTTACGGTCGTGCATATCCTTGTTGAATGTCCTGACTTCCAGGACGAGCGTGTGTCTTGTTTTCCGACCGTCCCTCGCGGTCACCTGTCCCTCGATATGGACTTGGTGACTCGGATACCTTTGATATCGTTCGCCTTATGCGTTTATGTTTACATATTGGCATCCTTGGTGATATTCAGTGCCTTCTGATTATTCCGCATATTTGATGGTGCTACACAGCCTTCCCAGTTTGGTGCCTTCTTTTGATAATTACTTACGTTCAGTAAGCTGTATAAGTTCTATGCAAATCGCCTTATAAACATATGAGAATAAAAATTGAAAAAAAACTACTTTCTTTTTTTAAACTAAATATATAGTGGATACAAATAATTATTAAAATCCGTTATTATATGCTATTGTGATAGCTGAGTGTTTTAGACGTGATTTTAGTTGACATTTGTGTTTGATGTTAATTTTTTAACATTTTTAAAATTGTTTGAAAAATAGGTATTTAAGCAGGCGATGAGTCACAATAACGTGGCTGAAGTATGTTGACCAGACCACACATTAGAAAATGAAGGGACGACGACGTTTCGGTCCGTCCTGGACCATTCTCAAGTCGATTGTCTTGAGAATGTCACAATCGATTTGAGAATGGTCTAGGACGGACCGAAACGTCGTCGTCCCTTCATTTTCTAGTGTGTGGATTGGTCAACAATAGGTATTTATTTTTTTTCTCCCTTTCTATTTATGCTGCGATGCTGAAACCTGGACCAGTTGCAGCCCTTTTCATATACAACTAGTAAAAAAAGTTTGATTGAAATTTAACAACTTTGAAATATATTGAAATTTTTAGATTTTTTAAACTTATGGAATCTTTGTCCGGGAAAGTTAAAGGAATCTCAAGCCCCGGGTGAGGATGGAATAAATCCCACATCTTAAAAGAAGTGGACGAGGAACTGGTCTACCATTGACACTCCTGTTCAGAAAATCTCTGGAGCAGGCTAAAGTCCTCTTAGATTGGAAATATGCAAATATCTCAGCAGAATATTACCGACCAATGAGTCTAACCTCACATATCTGTAAGCTCATGGAGAGAATCATAAGGGGATTAACCTTCTCACATTGCACAATCTAGTAAAATCAACACAAAATTGCTTTGTTAAAAATAAATCCTGCCTTTCTAACTGCCTTACGTTATTTAAAACGGTAACCAGACATTCAGACAAAAGACCTCTCCAGTAGACGTAATACACATGGACCTCTCTAAAGCCTTTGACGTTCCGCATGAAAGACTGACAAAGGAATTTCAAGCACATGGAATACATGACAAAATACTAGAATGGTTAAAACAAAGGCTAAAACAACAACAAACAAAGGGTCGTCGTAAATGGGAATAAATGTGACTGGATAAATGTGGTGAGTGGGGTACCGCAAGGGTCCATCTTCGAACTAATTCTTTTTCGTCATAAAGATCAGTAACATAAGAATATTACAATCCACATCAAACTTGCAGATAACAGTAAGATCTATAGTAAATTAGGAACCGAAGACGCCATTGAGACCTTAGGAAAGGTCTCCTAAGTTTCTGCCCGAAACGCTGCCCGTACTAGTGGCTTTACAAGACTGTAATTACCATATTATGTATCTTCACATTCCCAATGTACCTTCTTGTATATGCATAAATAAATAAATAAATAAATAAATAAGGAAGATATCCACATACCCGCCAAACACACACCGAAACTACGACGTTGGTACAACGTTCGAACAAGTTTTAACACCTCCTAACCAGTTATAACAACCAATATAGCAAGTTGTAACAACGTTCTAATACGTCATAAACACGTTAAGCCAAGATGTAACAACTTGTCCAGAGTAATTTAATCATTATAATAGTTAGTTTTGTCACTAGGCTTGTTCTAAAGGCCCCCAAAGGGTTGACTACCAACCATCCCCAGGATACAACCCCACATTAGTTGCCTAACTGAAGGGGTTGCTGCAATTTACTGCTAGGTGAACAGAGGCATTGAGTGAAAGAAAAGGTACCCAATCATTTCAGTCCCGTCCGGGAATCGAACCCGGGATTCTCGATTGAATTAACGAAGGTTGCATCGAGAACGAAGCCATCTGTACTACGAGAATCCATAACAAGTTAGAGAGTATTACTCCTGACCACCTCTTTAAGCAGTCAAAGGTAATTCATACAGGGAACAGCATCTTAGAGCAAGCCACAAGGCAGAAAACACGAGATATTTTTTCACCCAATATTACATAAACCGATGGAACCGCTTACCCGCCGAAGCCATGAAGATATTATTGCACTTCAAAATCTAGTTGGAAAAGCCTTAGAGGACAATGAGGAACCTTCGACAACCTGCTGCTTTCTGTCCTCGTCGTGGACACTGGAGAAATGATAAATTTCAGGTAAAATCGTGTAATTTAGATCAATACAGCCAGCACCATCCGGCACCATTCACCAGAACACCTCCACCTAACCAGCCAAGCTCTCAGTGCCAGATGTAATTTGCTGCAGTTGGAAACTAAGAGAAATTTACGTGAAACATTTGGTAATAAATATGTAAAGTCTGAATTTATGGTGCAATTGTTTCATTTTGTGTTACCGTGAACATTATTAAGTCCAGTTGGTCTCATTGTCAGCCGGCTGCCTCCCCCCTAACGTCTCACTGTCAGCCGGCTGCCTCCCCCCTAACGTCTCACTGTCAGCCGGCTGCCTCGCCCCTAACGTCTCACTGTCAGCCGGCTGCCTCGCCCCTAACGTCTCACTGTCAGCCGGCTGCCTCGCCCCTAACGTCTCACTGTCAGCCGGCTGCCTCCCCCCTAACGTCTCACTGTCAGCTGGCTGCCTCGCCCCTAACGTCTCACTGTCAGCTGGCTGCCTCGCCCCTAACGTCTCACTGTCAGCCGGCTGCCTCGCCCCTAACGTCTCACTGTCAGCCGGCTGCCTCGCCCCTAACGTCTCACTGTCAGCCGGCTGCCTCCCCCCTAACGTCTCACTGTCAGCCGGCTGCCTCCCCCCTAACGTCTCACTGTCAGCCGGCTGCCTCCCCCCTAACGTCTCACTGTCAGCCGGCTGCCTCGCCCCTAACGTCTCACTGTCAGCCGGCTGCCTCCCCCCTAACGTCTCACTGTCAGCCGGCTGCCTCGCCCCTAACGTCTCACTGTCAGCCGGCTGCCTCGCCCCTAACGTCTCACTGTCAGCCAGCTGCCTCACCCTAACGTCTCACTGTCAGCCGGCTGCCTCCCCCCTAACGTCTCACTGTCAGCCGGCTGCCTCCCCCCTAACGTCTCACTGTCAGCCGGCTGCCTCGCCCCTAACGTCTCACTGTCAGCCGGCTGCCTCGCCCCTAACGTCTCACTGTCAGCCAGCTGCCTCACCCTAACGTCTCACTGTCAGCCGGCTGCCTCGCCCCTAACGTCTCACTGTCAGCCGGCTGCCTCGCCCCTAACGTCTCACTGTCAGCCAGCTGCCTCACCCTAACGTCTCACTGTCAGCCGGCTGCCTCCCCCCTAACGTCTCACTGTCTGCCGGCTGCCTCTCCCTTAAGGTCTCACTGTCTGCCGGCTGCCTCACCCTAAGGTCTCACTGTCAGCCGGCTGCCTCGCCCCTAACGTCTCACTGTCAGCCGGCTGCCTCGCCCCTAACGTCTCACTGTCAGCCAGCTGCCTCACCCTAACGTCTCACTGTCAGCCGGCTGCCTCCCCCCTAACGTCTCACTGTCAGCCGGCTGCCTCCCCCCTAACGTCTCACTGTCAGCCGGCTGCCTCGCCCCTAACGTCTCACTGTCAGCCGGCTGCCTCGCCCCTAACGTCTCACTGTCAGCCAGCTGCCTCACCCTAACGTCTCACTGTCAGCCGGCTGCCTCGCCCCTAACGTCTCACTGTCAGCCGGCTGCCTCGCCCCTAACGTCTCACTGTCAGCCGGCTGCCTCCCCCCTAACGTCTCACTGTCAGCCGGCTGCCTCGTCCCTAACGTCTCACTGTCAGCCGGCTGCCTCGCCCCTAACGTCTCACTGTCAGCCGGCTGCCTCGCCCCTAACGTCTCACTGTCAGCCGGCTGCCTCCCCCCTAACGTCTCACTGTCAGCTGGCTGCCTCGCCCCTAACGTCTCACTGTCAGCTGGCTGCCTCGCCCCTAACGTCTCACTGTCAGCCGGCTGCCTCATCCCTAACGTCTCACTGTCAGCCGGCTGCCTCGCCCCTAACGTCTCACTGTCAGCCGGCTGCCTCCCCCCTAACGTCTCACTGTCAGCCGGCTGCCTCCCCCCTAACGTCTCACTGTCAGCCGGCTGCCTCCCCCCTAACGTCTCACTGTCAGCCGGCTGCCTCGCCCCTAACGTCTCACTGTCAGCCGGCTGCCTCGCCCCTAACGTCTCACTGTCAGCCGGCTGCCTCCCCCCTAACGTCTCACTGTCTGCCGGCTGCCTCTCCCTTAAGGTCTCACTGTCTGCCGGCTGCCTCACCCTAAGGTCTCACTGTCAGCCGGCTGCCTCGCCCCTAACGTCTCACTGTCAGCCGGCTGCCTCGCCCCTAACGTGTCACTGTCAGCCAGCTGCCTCACCCTAACGTCTCACTGTCAGCCGGCTGCCTCCCCCCTAACGTCTCACTGTCAGCCGGCTGCCTCCCCCCTAACGTCTCACTGTCAGCCGGCTGCCTCGCCCCTAACGTCTCACTGTCAGCCGGCTGCCTCGCCCCTAACGTCTCACTGTCAGCCAGCTGCCTCACCCTAACGTCTCACTGTCAGCCGGCTGCCTCGCCCCTAACGTCTCACTGTCAGCCGGCTGCCTCGCCCCTAACGTCTCACTGTCAGCCAGCTGCCTCACCCTAACGTCTCACTGTCAGCCGGCTGCCTCCCCCCTAACGTCTCACTGTCTGCCGGCTGCCTCTCCCTTAAGGTCTCACTGTCTGCCGGCTGCCTCACCCTAAGGTCTCACTGTCAGCCGGCTGCCTCGCCCCTAACGTCTCACTGTCAGCCGGCTGCCTCGCCCCTAACGTCTCACTGTCAGCCAGCTGCCTCACCCTAACGTCTCACTGTCAGCCGGCTGCCTCGCCCCTAACGTCTCACTGTCAGCCGGCTGCCTCGCCCCTAACGTCTCACTGTCAGCCAGCTGCCTCACCCTAACGTCTCACTGTCAGCCGGCTGCCTCCCCCCTAACGTCTCACTGTCAGCCGGCTGCCTCCCCCCTAACGTCTTACTGTCAGCCGGCTGCCTCGCCCCAAAGGTCTAGCTGTCAGCCGGCTGCCTCACCCTAAGGTCTCACTGTCAGGGGAAGCAGGGCCTGACAGCGAGACCTGAAGGGGCTTTATGTGGGAAATGTCAAAACATAAACAAACTCTTAATGTAACACTCATAAAATATTGTTAATTTACATCAGTTAGTCACATAAAAGTTACAGAAAACGGGTCTATGTCCCCCCAAGGTCAGCATCACAATGGTTCAACCAACGTTTTGCTTAATATAAAATAATATTTTAAGTATTTATATTAAGTATTTTATAAGTATTTATATTAAGTAAGTTTTATATTAAGTATTTTATACTTAATATAAAATACAGCTGTCTTGGGGCTGCTTACACAATAACATGAATCTAATAAATTACATGTATAGTGAATAGTAAATAATAATATTAAATAACAAATGACAATTTTTGCCCTTGAGTATTGCATCCGATCGAAAAGCGACGTTCTTTATAGAAGGACATGTTGATCAATAATAAGAAGCAGAGAGAGAGAGAGAGAGAGAGAGAGAGAGAGAGAGAGAGAGACAGAGAGAGACAGAGACAGAGAGCAAGAGACAGAGAGAGAGAGAGAGAGACAGAGCGAGAGACAGAGAGCGAGAGAGAGAGAGAGAGAGACAGAGAGCGAGAGAGAGAGAGAAAGAGAGCGAGAGAGAGAGAGAGAGAGAGAGAGAGAGAGAGAGAGAGAGAGAGAGAGAGAGAGAGAGAGAGAGAGAGAGAGAGAGAGAGAGAGAGACAGAGAGAGACAGAGAGAGACAGAGACAGAGAGCAAGAGACAGAGAGAGAGAGAGAGAGAGAGAGAGAGAGAGAGAGACAGAGCGAGAGACAGAGAGCGAGAGACAGAGAGCGAGAGACAGAGAGAAAGAGAGCGAGAGACAGAGAGAGAGAGAGAGAGAGAGAGAGAGAGAGAGAGAGAGAGAGAGAGAGAGAGAGAGAGAGAGAGAGAGAGAGAGAGAGAGAGAGAGACAGAGAGACAGAGAGACAGAGAGACAGAGAGACAGAGAGAGACAGAGAGACAGAGAGAGACAGAGAGACAGAGAGAGACAGAGACAGAGAGACAGAGACAGAGAGCAAGAGACAGAGAGAGAGAGAGAGAGAGAGAGAGAGAGAGAGAGAGAGAGAGAGAGAGAGAGAGAGAGAGAGAGAGAGAGAGAGAGACAGAGCGAGAGACAGAGAGCGAGAGACAGAGAGCGAGAGAGAGAGAGAAAGAGAGCGAGAGACAGAGAGAGAGAGAGAGAGAGAGAGAGAGAGAGAGAGAGAGAGAGAGAGAGAGAGAGAGAGAGAGAGAGAGAGAGAGAGAGAGAGAGAGAGAGAACAAGAGAAAAGAGACACACAGAGAGACAGAGAGACAGAGAGCGAGAGAGAGCTCTTACTCCTCTTCCGCCTCCTCCCTCCCTCCTCGCCCTACTCCTCCTCCTTCCTCCTCGCTCGCCTCCTCCTTCCTCCTCGGCCTCCTCCTTCCTCCTCGCTCTCCTCCTCCCTCCTCCTCGCCCTCCTCCTCGACCTTCTATTCCTTCCTTCTCGCTTTCCTCCTCACTCTCCTCCTTCTTCCTAGCCCTCTTCCTCGTTCCTCCTCGCTCGCCTCCTCTTTTCTCCTTCCTCCTCCTCGCCCTCCTCCTTTCTCCTCGACCTCACCCTCTTACCTGGTTCTCTTCCTTCTTCCTCCTCGCTCTCCTTCTCCTCCTCCCTCCTCCTCGCCCTCCTCCTCCTCCTCCCTCCTCCTCGCCCTCCTCCTCCTCCTCCTTCCTCCTCGCCCTCCTCCCCCTCTTCCTCGTGCTCTCCTCCTCCTCCTCCTTCCTCGTGTTCTCCTCCTCCTCCTTCCTCGTGTTCTCCTCCTCCTCCTTCCTCCTCGCCCTCTTCCTCCTCCTTCCTCCTTGCCCTCCTTCTTCCTCCACCTCCTTCCTCCTCGCCCTCCTCCTCGCCCTCCTCCTCGCTCTCCTCCTTCCTCTCCTCCTTCCTCTTCGCCCTCCTTCTCCTCCTTCCTCCTCCTCCTTCCTTCTCGTCCTCCTCCTTACTCCTCACCCACCTCCTCCTCCCTCTCCCTCCTCGCCCTATTTCTCTTCCTTCCTCCTCGTTCCTCCTCCTCCTTCTTCGCCCTCCTCATCCTTCCTCCTCGCCCTCCTCCTCCTTCCTCCTTGCCCTCCTCCTCCTCCTCCTTCCTCCTCGCCCTCCTCCTCTTTCCTCCTCGCCCCTCCTCCTCCCTCGTGCTCTCCTCCTCCACCTCGTTCTTCCTCGCCCTCATCCTCTTCCTTCCTTCTCGCCCCTCCTCCTCCCTCGTGCTCTCCTCCTCCACCTCGTTCTTCCTCGCCCTCATCCTCTTCCTTCCTTCTCGCCCTCCTCCTCCTCCTCGCTCTCCTCCTCCTTCCTCCTCGCCCTCCTCCTCCTTCCTCCTCGCCCTCCTCCTCCTTCCTCCTCGCCCTACTCCTTCCTCCTCGCCCTCCTCCTCCTCGTTCCTCCTCCTCCTTCTTCGCCCTCCTCCTCCTTCCTCCTCGCCCTACTCCTTCCTCCTCGCCCTCTTCCTAAGAATATGAATAAAAATGATGAATTAACCCTTATTATGACCGTGTTTCATTTTACTAAATGTAGAAATATACTTTTATATTTCTACATTTATATAAATAACAGCAATAAAAAACTACGATTATGAAACATTTAAGGTTGCCACAAGGTTTCATTTTTTTTAGCCAACGTTTTGTGCAATACGTTTTAGAAACTTATTTACATCCACACAAAATTACGCATCTAATGTGTGAAAACAAACGTTGCCCAAACTTTCCAACACTTTCCAGATACGTTGTGGCAACCTACAATTGTTTCTTGGGGTAGAGAGAGAGAGAGAGAGAGAGAGAGAGAGAGAGAGAGAGAGAGAGAGAGAGAGAGAGAGAGAGAGAGAGAGAGAGAGAGAGAGACAGAGAGAGAGAGAGAGAGAGAGAGAGAGAGAGAGAGAGAGAGAGAGAGAGAGAGAGAGAGAGAGAGAGAGAGAGACAGAGAGAGACAGAGAGAGAGAGAGAGAGAGAGAGAGAGAGAGAGAGAGAGAGAGAGAGAGAGAGAGAGAGAGAGAGAGAGAGAGAGAGAGAGAGAGAGAGAGAGACAGAGAGCAAGAGAGAGAGAGAGAGAGAGAGAGAGAGAGAGAGAGAGACAGAGAGAGACAGAGAGAGACAGAGAGAGAGAGAGAGAGAGAGAGAGAGAGAGAGAGAGAGAGAGAGGAGAGAGAGAGAGAGAGGAGAGAGAGAGAGAGAGAGAGACAGAGAGAGAGAGACAGAGAGCAAGAGAGAGAGAGAGAGAGAGAGAGAGAGAGAGAGAGAGAGAGAGAGAGAGAGAGAGAGAGAGAGAGAGAGAGAGAGAGAGAGAGAGAGAGAGACAGAGAGCAAGAGAGAGAGAGAGAGAGAGAGAGAGAGAGAGAGAGAGAGAGAGAGAGAGAGAGAGAGAGAGAGAGAGAGAGAGAGAGAGAGAGAGAGAGAGAGAGAGACAGAGAGAGAGAGAGAGAGACAGAGAGTGAGAGAGAGAGAGAGAGAGAGAGAGAGAGAGAGAGAGAGAGAGAGAGAGAGAGAGAGAGAGAGAGAGAGAGAGAGAGAGAGAGAGAGAGAGAGAGACAGAGAGAGAGAGAGAGAGAGAGAGAGAGAGAGAGAGAGAGAGAGAGAGAGAGAGAGAGAGAGAGAGAGAGAGAGAGACAGAGAGCAAGAGAGAGAGAGAGAGAGAGAGAGAGAGACAGAGAGAGACAGAGAGAGAGAGAGAGAGACAGAGAGAGAGAGAGAGAGAGAGAGAGAGAGAGAGAGAGAGAGAGAGAGAGAGAGAGAGAGAGAGAGACAGAGAGAGACAGAGAGAGAGAGAGAGAGAGAGAGAGAGAGAGAGAGAGAGAGAGAGAGAGAGAGAGAGAGAGAGAGAGAGAGAGAGAGAGAGAGAGAGAGAGAGAGAGACAGAGAGAGAGAGAGAGAGAGAGACAGAGAGAGACAGAGAGAGAGACAGAGAGAGAGAGAGAGAGAGAGAGAGAGAGAGAGAGAGAGAGACAGAGAGAGAGAGAGAGAGAGAGAGAGAGAGAGAGAGAGAGAGAGAGAGAGAGACAGAGAGAGAGAGAGACAGAGAGAGAGAGAGAGAGAGAGAGAGAGAGAGAGAGAGAGAGAGAGAGAGAGAGAGAGAGAGAGAGAGAGAGAGAGAGAGAGAGAGAGAGCGAGAGAGAGACAGAGAGAGAGAGAGAGAGAGAGAGAGAGCTAAAGGTCTGGCAAGGAGCGACACTGGTAAGCCAACACTACTTCACACCTCCTGATCACTTAAACTCTTCCAGTTTTCTTTTTGTTCCGCCTTGAACTTGAGGCTGGAGACTTCTTTGACGTTATCACGAAGCCCACTCTGCTGGAGCTTCAGTCCCCAGTGTGTGTGTGTCCCCTGCCGCACAGTGGCACGGTGGCACAGTGGCACGGTGGCACAGTGGCACAATGACACAGTGGCACAATGACACAGTGACACAATGACACAGTGGCACAATGACACAGTGGCACAATTGCCCAATGACACAGTGACACAATGACACAGTGGCACAATGACACAATGACACAGTGACACAATGACACAGTGACACAATGACACAGTGGCACAATGACACAGTGGCACAATGACACAGTGGCACAATGACACAGTGGCACAATGACACAGTGACACAGTGGCACAATGACACAGTGGCACAATGACACAGTGGCACAATGACACAGTGACACAATGACACAGTGGCACAATGACACAGTGGCACAATGACACAGTGTCACAGTGGCACAATGACCTATTCATAATTAATTCTACGGAAATTAAACCTCACTTCGCTGGAAGACAGAAGAGTTAGGGGGGACATGATCACCACATTCAAGATTCTGAAGGGGATTGATAGGGTAGATAAAGACAGTCTATTTAACACAAGATGAACACGCACAAGGGGACACAGGTGGAAACTGAGTGCCCAAATGAGCCACAGAGATATTAGAAAGCACTTTTTTAGTGTCAGAGTGGTTGACAAATGGAATGCATTAGGCAGTGATGTGGTGGAGGCTGACTCCATACACAGTTTCAAGTGTAGATATGACAGAGCCCGATAGGCTCAGGAATCTATACATCTGTTGATTGACGGTTGAGAGGCGGGACCAAAGAGCCAGAGCTCAATCCCCGCAAGCACAACTAGGTGAGTACACAATGACACAGTGGCACAATGACACAATGACACAGTTGCACAGTGACACAGTGGCACAATTACACAATGACACAGTGGGACAGTGACACAGTGGGACAATTACACAATGACACAGTTGCACAGTGACACAGTGGCACAATTACACAATGACACAGTGGCACAATGGCACAATGACACAATGACACAGTGGCACAATGACACAGTGGCACAGTGACACAGTGGCACAGTGACACAGTGGCACAATGACACAGTGGCACAATGACACAGTGGCACAATGACACAGTGGCACAATGGCACAGTGGCACAATGACACAGTGGCACAATGACACAGTGGCACAGTGACACAGTGACACAATGACACAGTGGCACAATGACACAGTGGCACAGTGACACAGTGGCACAGTGACACAGTGGCACAATGACACAGTGGCACAATGACACAGTGGCACAATGACACAGTGGCACAATGACACAGTGGCACAGTGACACAGTGGCACAGTGACACAGTGGCACAATGACACAGTGGCACAATGACACAGTGGCACAATGACACAGTGGCACAGTGACACAGTGGCACAATGACACAGTGGCACAATGACACAGTGGCACAGTGACACAGTGACACAGTGGCACAATGGCACAGTGACACAATGGCACAGTGGCACAATGACACAGTGACACAATGGCACAGTGACACAATGACACAGTGGCACAATGACACAGTGACACAATAGCTCAATGACAAAATGGCACAGTAGCACAATGGTACAATGTCACAGCGGAACGATGGCACAGTGGCACAATGGGACTGTAACATAGTGGCACAATGGCACTGTCACAATGGCACCATGGCACAGCGGCATTGTGGCTCCCACATTTCAACCATTAATTAACTGATGTACAGATTCCTGAGACTATGGCACCACACTAATAAGCACTTTTAATATGGCATCGTTAATATGGCACCCTCACTATGATACCGTCAATACGACACCCTCACTATGGCACCCACACTAATTGGCACCCTCACACCGAAGTGCCAAGTCAGCTAGAATATGATGGCTGTATTTGGGTGAATATGAACTTGTAAGAGAATATGACCTCTCGAAATACACTACAGGTAATGTCAATAAACAGTGACGTCACACCTTTGCCGATTACAACCACAACGTAAAGCACACAATCACGCAACAACTTTGGTTGTGTACAACTATTGGTAGTTAGCAAAATGTAAACTACCTCATTCACTTAATATGAAGATATACAACAGTTCAACAATACTCGACCTCCAGTAACACGTACAGGCTAAAGTGGTCACCATTACCATTATCTATCTGTACATCTATCTATCCCTCGTCTATCCTGCCATCTGTCCATTGGACTGTTTGCCCATTGGACAGTTCATCTGTTTATTCATTCCTTTATCACGTAAATAGTGTTCAACTGTCCGTTTCCCGTCCACACACTTCACCTTGACAGTAAGCAACGGTAATAACTGTCTCTCTGTATAACCCAGGTTGTTGTTGCAGCAGTTGCTGGAGGAGAGAGCAGCCCCCGTGACGAGAGAGCGGCCCCCCGTGACGAGAGAGCGGCCCCCCGTGACGAGAGAGCGGCCCCCGTGACGAGAGAGCAGCCCCCGTGACGAGAAAGCAGCCCCCCGTGACGAGAAAGCAGCCCCCCGTGACGAGAGGGCAGCCCCCCGTGACGAGAGAGCGGCCCCCGTGACGAGAGAGCAGCCCCCGTGACGAGAGAGCAGCCCCCGTGACGAGAGAGCAGCCCCCGTGACGAGAGAGCAGCCCCCGTGACGAGAGAGCAGCCCCCGTGACGAAAGAGGCCCCCCGTGACGAGAGAGCAGCCCCCGTGACGAAAGAGCGCCCCCCCGTGACGAGAGAGCAGCCCCCCGTGACGAGAGAGCGGCCCCCCGTGACGAGAGAGCAGCCCCCCGTGACGAGAGAGCGGCCCCCCGTGACGAGAGAGCAGCCCCCGTGACGAGAGAGCAGCCCCCGTGACGAGAGAGCAGCCCCCGTGACGAGAGAGCAGCCCCCGTGACGAGAGAGCAGCCCCCGTGACGAGAGAGCAGCCCCCCGTGACGAGAGAGCAGCCCCCGTGACGAGAGAGCAGCCCCCGTGACGAGAGAGCGGCTCCCCGTGACGAGAGAGCGGCCCCCCGTGTCGAGAGAGCGGCCGCCGTGACGAGAGAGCGGCCCCCGTGACGAGAGAGCGGCCCCCCGTGACGAGAGAGCGGCCCCCGTGACGAGAGAGCGGCCCCCGTGACGAGAGAGCGGCCCCCGTGACGAGAGAGCGGCCCCCGTGACGAGAGAGCGGCCCCCGTGACGAGAGAGAGGCCCCCCGTGACGAGAGAGAGGCCCCCCGTGACGAGAGAGCGGCCCCCCGTGACGAGAGAGCGGCCCCCCGTGACGAGAGAGCGGCCCCCCGTGACGAGAGAGCGGCCCCCCGTGACGAGAGAGCGGCCCCCGTGACGAGAGAGCGGCCCCCCGTGACGAGAGAGCGGCCCCCCGTGACGAGAGAGTGGCCCCCCGTGTCGAGAGAGCGGCCCCCCGTGACGAGAGAGCGACCCCCGTGACGAGAGAGCAGCCCCCGTGACGAGAGAGCGGCCCCCTGTGACGAGAGAGCGGCCCCCCGTGACGAGAGAGCGGCCCCCCGTGTCGAGAGAGCGGCCCCCGTGACGAGAGAGCGACCCCCGTGACGAGAGAGCGGCCCCCGTGACGAGAGAGCGGCCCCCCGTGTCGAGAGAGCGGCCCCCCGTGACGAGAGAGCGGCCCCCGTGACGAGAGAGCGGCCCCCCGTGACGAGAGAGTGACCCCCGTGACGAGAGAGCGACCCCTCGTTACGAGAGAGCAGCTCCCCGTGACGAGAGAGCAGCCCCCGTGACGAGAGAACGGCCCCCGTGACGAGAGAGCAGCCCCCGTGACGAGAGAGCAGCCCCCGTGACGAGAGAGAGACCCCTGTGACGAGAGAGCGGCGCCCCGTGACGAGAGAGCGGCCCCCGTGACGAGAGAGCGGCCCCCCGTGACGAGAGAGCGGCCTTCGTGACAAGAGAGCGACCCCCGTGACGAGAGAGCGGCCCCCCGTGACGAGAGAGCGGCCCCCCGTGACGAGAGAGCGGCCCCCCGTGACGAGAGAGCGGCCTCCGTGACGAGAGAGCGGCCCCGTGACGAGAGAGCGGCCTCCGTGACGAGAGAGCGGCCCCCCGTGACGAAAGAGCAGCCCCCGTGACGAGAGAGCAGCCCCCATGACGAGAGAGCGGCCCCCCGTGACGAGAGAGCGGCCCCCCGTGACGAGAGAGCGGCCCCCCGTGACGAGAGAGCGGCCTCCGTGACGAGAGAGAGGCCCCCGCGACGAGAGAGAGGCCCCCGCGACGAGAGAGGCGCCCCCGCGACGAGAGAGAGGCCCCCGCGACGAGAGAGAGGCCCCCGTGACGAGAGAGAGGCCCCCGTGACGAGAGAGAGGCCCCTGTGACGAGAGAGCAGCCCCCGTGACGAAAGAGTGGACCCCCGTGACGAGAGAGCGGCCCCCCGTGGCGAGAGAGCGGCCCCCGTCACGAGAAAGCGGCCCCCGTCACGAGAGAGCGGCCCCCATCACGAGAGAGCGACTCCCGTCACGAGAGAGCGACCCCCGTCACGAGAGAGACGAGTGATGAGAGCGCGTAACTTTATTCAGAAAAATATGTCTTCATCGATTCAATAATGTTGAACACCGAGGTGGTGAGGACGCACCGACAGGCGGACTGATCCTGTGGAACTCTCCTGGCTCGCATGATAACAACTTTCCACCAGGACGGTAAAATGATTGAACTTTGCATCGATCGCAACTCCTATCACCCCTTGGCCAGTACGCTGTGCTCCCACCACCTCTCTTATGCTTTCCAGCGAGAAGAGACAGAACACTGTGCCCCCCCCGGCACATCCCGACACCACTATTCCAGTGTGGGTTCCATCTCATGTTGGAATAGTGCTCAACGAGGTGGCAGATGAACTGGCCAAACGCGCCACATCAAAACCACAAGTTTACATTGAATGTGATTTAACAAAGAGTTAAATAAAAAGCAGAATAGGAAATATTCAGGCACAAACAGAAGTGGCGAGGAGAGGTATAATGTATGAGGGAAGTCAAACCATGCAACACTACATGTGTGTGAGTCAAACCATGCAACACTACATGTGTGTGAGTCAAACCATGCAACACTACATGTGTGTGAGTCAAAACACCAACATTTCACTTATGGTAGAAGGAGAAATGCTTGGAATGACTGTGTACACATGCGGCTCAGGCTTGGGTACAAATATTTCTGGGAATATGGGATAGTTGTTCATGATAATGACACGAGGTGTAAACTATGTGGAATGTTAAGGTCTCACACCTTAACCCATTATGTTCTTGATTGTCCGTTGATAAATGTATATAGAAACACTGAGATAAGGACTGTTCCTGAACAAATTGCCTGGATGTGTCACAACGGAAAAAATGATGATATTCTGGAGAGATATAAGAATTTTGCATCAAGATTGTAACTTTGTATGGGAACAATTATTGTGTGCAATAATTGTTCTCATACTGAAGCTCAATGACTCTTATCACTTACAGACCTATCAGTCTCATATCATGCACATGCAAGATGCTTGAATGGTTCATCTTAAACCGACTGTTGCGCAAAATAGGGAGATTAGGGGGGAAAGTGGTCAATGAATTTATTAATGGACGGAGCACAGCAAATTGTATAGTCAATTACTTAGCTAATGACACAGCTAAGTACTCTGTGTCTAAGTACTAAGTACTAGGATCGATTGGGAACCTAGATGAGCTTGCATGCATGGATATCAAGGGAAGACTCGTGAAATGGATTGAAGACCACCTCACAGGAAGAAAAGTCAAGGTCTCCTTCAATGGGGCAGTCTCAAGAACACTGAGTATGGAACTCGGGACCCCTCATGGAGGAGTCTTAAGCACCACACTATTCAACATATTTATGAACGCCATCGCAAAGATTATATTTCCGGAAGGAACACGCCAAGTGGATGCAGATAATGCCCTAATACAAGTCCCATCCTTGGGAAAAGTAAAACAGTCTATTGAGCTCCTTGGAAGGAAGTGTGTTGAACTCAGATTCACTCTCGCAACAAACAAAACAAAAGCATATTGTCATTACAAGCGAAGAAAAAATGAAGAACTACATATTATTGGTAAACTTTTGAGTGGGTTGACCACTATCGGTACCCTGGCGTCACTGTCGGCTCTAACAAGGGGAAGAAAGAGGAAAGAGGAGCTCAACCAACTCATAGAAACATGCAAACCAACTCAATGGAACATGCAAAAGTCGGCTCAGGGCACTGAACGCTATGACCAGGAATGGACATGAAGCCTCTATTGCCGTGCTTAAAATGATGTACACAGCCTATGTGCGCTCCGTCATAGACTATGCCGCACTAGTTTTATACACCTACTCCCAAAGCGATATGAAAAATCTTGAGAGCATACAAAATGAAGCCATGACAATCATTTTTGGGATCCCAAGAACTGCCAGAACATTAAACCTTGAGGAGGAGTTGTCCCTCCCTAGTGTTAATAGCAGAATCAGGGAACTGAATGGTAAGCTTGCAATTAAGATAGCCAAAGATCCCCATTACAATGATATTGCCAAGAAAAAACTGACTTCTGTGCTACTCGCAAGAGGAAACAGAACAAAATATGGCCGGTTAGTCTGCTACCTGGAAGAGCTTCACCTGCTTGAACAAGCCCGTGAGCTCCTGCCTGTAGAGAGGTTACCTCCCTGGGAGGATGAACCATGCAGGATTATCATCAACAAGATGACAACGATAAAATCCAACATAATACCACAAGAAATGAGTCCGAAATATCTCGAATTTATTTAGACATAGCCAGAGATGAATTAGATCAAACCTACATTAATGGGTCACCTAATCCTGTCAATGGCAGGGCTGGTGCAGCATAAACTGTAATTAGGAATAATGCCTTTCAAAACGCAAATGAAGAAAAAGAACAAATTGAGAACTATGCCTCTTCAATGCAAGCAGACCTAACTGTCATTATTATGACGTAAACATTTCTTGAAAGAAACACTAACAGCGCAGTGATCTGCACTGATTCAAAAGCAGCACTACAATGTCATAATAAAAAACAGGACAGAAAACCTTGTGATAGTTGCTGAAATCAAGAGAGCTGTGAGAGGTACTAACCAATCAGTGAAGAGTTGTCAGGAGTCGTCTGTGGATCCCCTCTCATGTTGGAATCTGTGGAAATGAGCGAGCAGACGTGCTGGCTGCTAAGGGCTCTGCTAAGGCCATATCGAATACTTCCTACCTAAATGTCTTATTCCAATTATTAGGCTTCTTCTATTATTAGGCACCATCGTCGTGACAAGGAAAAAAGGAGGACAGAAGCACGAACAAGTGAATCTGTATACTGGTACAACATGGTTGCAGCTGGCAATCCTGATCATTATGGACGAAGAAGAAATGGCCATGGGAGAGAATCAGTAATAATGAGAATCTGTCTTGGATACAAATATCCATGGAGATTCGGGATGGAAATAATAGTTGAGCAGCGGGGTTGCAGAATCTGTGGTGAGAGTGACGGACACCGCCTTGACCACTATCTACGAGAATGTGAACATCTAAGAGACATTTGAAATGTGAGTAGCATAGTAAACCCCACGTTGTTTGAGTTAGGAAAATACTATTTGTCAAATATAAGTGCTGTTCTCAAAAGATTCCCCATTTTGCACCCACAAGATAACGTAAGTTTTTAAGGGCTGACAAATTTAAATCTTCTGTTCATAAGCTGTTTACTTCAGACATTTAAGCAAATCTTAGCTGTGTCTGGGTACAAGTGACAGGATGAACAACCCAGCGGGTTTTCTTCCTATTGGGGAGTGTTGTACATGCTGCTATGGCGGTGTGTCCACCCACAGGATGACTGGCGCTGCCGAGTAAACTCGCCCCTCGGGGCAAAACTTTAACATTTTAACTTTGTTGAATTGTCTGAATGTCAACTGCAAATTGTTTGTGTACCTAGTCATAAAATTATCTGTGTGTAGGTCTGAGCTCCCTCATTTTTTTGTGTGTATTTATACCTCAATAAACATATTTCAATTTCAATTTAAATCACGACACCATCTCCAGCCCGCACATTACAACACCACCATTATCCTGAACAAGACATCACAACACACACAACCATCCTTTGTTGTTGCTGCTGCTGCTGGCGTTGTTGCTGTTGCTGGCGTTGTTGTTGTTGCTGTTGCCGTTGTTGTTCCAGCTGCTGCTACCGTTGTTGTTGTTGCCGTTGTTTTTGCTGGTGCTACTCCTGCCTCTGCTGCTACCGTTGTTGTTGTTGTTGGTGCCACCGTTGCTGCTGCTGCTGCTGGCGTTGTTGCTGCTGCTGCTGCTGGCGTTGTTGCTGCTGCTGCTGCTGGCGTTGTTGTTGCTGCTGCTGCTGGCGTTGTTGTTGCTGCTGCTGCTGGCGTTGTTGTTGTTGCTGTTGCCGTTGTTGTTGCAGCTGCTGCTACCGTTGTTGTTGTTGTTGCTGCCACCGTTGCTGCTGCTGCTGCTGCTGCTCATACCGCTACTGCTGGCATGTTAGAAAAAGCTGAGGCTATGAGATATTCCTCAACCGTAGGACTATTGTCAGCGGCGTCCAGTGGGGCGAAGTTATCTTGCGACGCCCTCGGAATATTGCCTGGCAGCTTAGTGGAGCTGTTTCCTCTCACAGCATCCTGGCAGCTTAGTGGAGCTGTTCCCTCTCACAGCATCCCGGCAGCTTAGTGGTGCTGTTCCCTCTCACAGCATCCCGGCAGCTTAGTGGTGCTGTTCCCTCTCACAGCATCCCGGCAGCTTAGTGGAGCTGTTCCCTCTCACAGCATCCTGGCAGCTTAGTGGTGCTGTTCCCTCTCACAGCATCCTGGCAGCTTAGTGGTGCTGTTCCCTCTCACAGCATCCTGGCAGCTTAGTGGTGCTGTTCCCTCTCACAGCATCCCGGCAGCTTAGTGGTGCTGTTCCCTCTCACAGCATCCCGGCAGCTTAGTGGTGCTGTTCCCTCTCACAGCATCCCGGCAGCTTAGTGGAGCTGTTCCCTCTCACAGCATCCCGGCAGCTTAGTGGAGCTGTTCCCTCTCACAGCATCCCGGCAGCTTAGTGGAGCTGTTCCCTCTCACAGCATCCTGGCAGCTTAGTGGTGCTGTTCCCTCTCACAGCATCCCGGCAGCTTAGTGGAGCTGCTCCCTCTCACAGCATCCCGGCAGCTTAGTGGAGCTGTTCCCTCTCACAGCATCCCGGCAGCTTAGTGGTGCTGTTCCCTCTCACAGCATCCTGGCAGCTTAGTGGTGCTGTTCCCTCTCACAGCATCCCGGCAGCTTAGTGGTGCTGTTCCCTCTCACAGCATCCTGGCAGCTTAGTGGTGCTGTTCCCTCTCACAGCATCCCGGCAGCTTAGTGGTGCTGTTCCCTCTCACAGCATCCTGGCAGCTTAGTGGTGCTGTTCCCTCTCACAGCATCCTGGCAGCTTAGTGGTGCTGTTCCCTCTCACAGCATCCCGGCAGCTTAGTGGTGCTGTTCCCTCTCACAGCATCCCGGCAGCTTAGTGGTGCTGTTCCCTCTCACAGCATCCCATGTAATGTATCAATCATACAATGTATGTATGTGATGTAACTATATAACCTGAGCTTGTAAAAGCACCTTCATCACCTTCAGTGATTAAGTGCTTAATTGCACACTAGTTTCTTCATCAGCTATCTCACCCTGTCAGGGTAAATGAGACAAATGTATGTGAATGCATGTGTGTGTGTATATATGTATGTGTATGTGTGTGTGTGTATGTATATGTATGGGTATAAAGCATATATGGAAGCTGATCAGAATTACATTTCACCTTTGTGAATGTACATTAATGACACTATGTAAAAGACACATCTAATACTTTATGTAGGGCGTACGTAAATCTGTGTATCTATGTATATACGTATGTAGGTTAGCTTAGCATTTTAAAAGCATCGAATCACCTTCTGTGGTTGAGTGTTCAATAAACCCTTGAACTGTATGTTTAACACTTCTCTAACCCTGTCCATGGAGGACAGAAGAAAATGTATATATGCTGGTTAGCATTGTAAATGTGTGGCCACGTCTGTGGTAGAAAATAATAAAAAAAAAAAAAAAAAAAAAAAAAACAGCATCCCGGCAGCTTAGTGGTGCTGTTCCCTCTCACAGCATCCCGGCAGCTTAGTGGTGCTGTTCCCTCTCACAGCATCCCGGCAGCTTAGTGGAGCTGTTCCCTCTCACAGCATCCCGGCAGCTTTAAAAACTTTACACCTTATGACTTAACTCTGTACCTGTTATCTAATAAATGCTGTGACCAGTGTCGTGTAGCGGGCAACACGCAAGTGTATATCGGGAGGATATCTCCTTCTTCTATCATGGTCCATTTTCTATATAAAATATATATACAAAGTCAATTTGAAAGTTCAAAGGGTGTGCAATCACCCTTAATTACGCTCAATAATACAAGCATCATATTTTTATAAATCCATCGTAATTTTGAGACTGCATGTCAATTTGGGCAATATATGACAAATCTGCGTTTTCATTTATTTGCATATATCCTGCTTAAAAAGTCTTAATTTAAAACTCCAAATATGTGCGAAATTTGGAGTTTTAAATACAACTCCAAAGATGTCGGTACTGAGCTAGGAAGCATAACTCGCGAATGTGTAAAATCAATATTTAAAAAGGGAGAAACATTCTTGCCATCTTGCTGCAAGTGTCGAGGCATCCACAATGTTGGTTCGTCTCTATGTCCCATGAAGCCCCGTGTGAGAGGTCCCCACCCGTCACCCACAAGCAGGGTCAACGAAGCTCCGAAGGAAGCAGCAGTGGAGAGACAACGAGAACCTCTGTGGCCAACGTTTGGGAAGAAAAAGCGGCGACGATTAAGGCCAGACTACGATGCTGTAGGACGCGATGCCGAACAAGTGTACCTTCGTGGTGATGAGGCCAGCGTCTTGGACTCTGAGGTTGGTAAACAGATCTTGGAATATCTCCAAAAGCTGGACAAGAGGATTGAAGCTGTAGAAAAGTTAGCTGTGGCAAACAGATGGGGGTTGTAATGGGGAGTGAAATGGAGGGGAGGAAAGTATGGAAGAGGACGGAGTATCACTGATGGGAAATGAACTATCCACTAGCGATGGATGTTATAAGTGGGGGGGGCTGAGTTAGGGTAATAACAGGGTACTAGAGTACCACCAAATGGGGTTAGGACAGGGCCGTCTTAACAGCATTAGAGGCCCCCTGGGCACACCAGTGTAATGGGGCCCCTACGACCAGGGCCGTCTTAACAGCATTGTGGGCCCCTGGGCACACCAGTGCTGGGGCCCCTACGACCAGGGCTGTCTTAACAGCATCATGGGCCCCTGGGCACACCAGTGCTGGGGCCCCCTAGGACAAACCACTCACAGGAATAAAAGGTAAATGGTCGACAATATTAAACATATGTTAACTTTATTATCACTTCAACAAAGCTGGTGTTAAAACATTAAAACATGCTGTAGAGCAGCAACTGATCAACATGATAAACATTTGAACAATACACAAGGCTTGACAAACACAATAATACTCAGCAATGTCACGTGGCTTGCCAGGTCTGTGTCGGTACCCGAGATGAGGACCACACAATGACCGCCGCCGCGGGTCTTTGCTCTCACAAACCTGGGTGCCACTGATCGCCCTGGGAGCCCTTCAGTTGAACTACAGGTGGAACCGCTACCAGCGATCCGGCCTTGTACCCACTGAAGAGTGAAGGAAGTGAAGGAAGACTTGGTACTAATCTCAAGACGATGCATCTGCAGCTACAGCAATTCCTCCGACTCTTGACCGCTATAACAAAGGGTCACAGGTCACCTGTCACGCACCTGTGTCACTCAACTACTCATAAGGTCGCCAGCTGGGTTTGAAACTCTGCATCTCAGCAGTGCTGTTCAGTGGTTAAACTCTGTGTCACCACGATCACAGTGTTATTCAGTGTTACCAGCCTAGGACACGTTTCCATTATACCAGTGTTACTCAAATGTTATCAGTCACTAGGATATTTCCAGTAATAAGGATGATAATAATGTGGTTCATATAGTATCACTTATATAATGCTCAAAGAGAGATGGAGGGTGCACTTAAACACATCAGTAAAAAAAAAAAAAATATAAAATTTACTGTATTAAACTCTGCATTAAACATGTAAAGGAAACAGGCATAAATATATAAATTACGAGTAAATGAACTGGAGAACATTGTCAGCTCTCCTCTCGCCGCCTCTGGCAACTTGGTCAGCTGGGCAAATTTAAAAGGGTACTCGGACCATCTCGAGGCCGATGAAATTGCTAAATTGGCAACGCGTCATCCAGTGATACATAAAACAATTCAACCCAGCCTAGAGAACATAAAAACATCACCAAAAAACTCTCACACCTCAACAAAGCCGACCTACGCCAGAGAGTACCTGAAGGTTTGCCCTCTGCAATATGGTATCTTCAGGCAACCAAAATTAGAAAGGTTAAATATCCCAAAAGGAATCCACAGGGAAATAGCAGTTCGGTTATATAGACTACGTCTAGGTTACAGATGCAACTGGGAGATTGGTGAACCCCGACAGAGAGAGTGCATCTTCTGCCAAACTGTCACAGAAAAGCCACTACATCACTATCTACTGGAATGTGAAGCAACCAAAGACCTTAGAAGAGCTTTAAGAGTCCCCGAATCTTGCAGTAATCACCCTGAAGCCATCATCACTGCCACTTTTCTGGTCAAAAAAGATGTCCAGCAGCTGAACACCCTCATAAATACTGTCAAGCAGTATCCTCCCCTGCGATAGCAGCATGACGATTAAATGCGACCTCAGAACACTGAATAGAATTACTGAACAAAAAATTGTACCACTTTTGGGCTAATCATACAAGTCCCACCTCTTGGGTGGCCTAATCTTTATCAATCAATCAATCACCATCTCGAGGGGGGCAGCTCCGTCGACGTAGACCTCTCGTTCACCAAGTCTGCCACACTCGTCCCACACTGTCTTCTCCAGGTAGTAGAAATACTGGGCTGACCTACAGCCTACTCTAATACTAACATAATGAGAAACACACTAATATAAATATATATGCTGGGCCTAGTCATCAAGGGGAAATGGGGGGGGGGGGGAATAATGATCTACCTTACATTCCTGTCTACCAATGCCTGTCCTCCGATAGTAGAATTGGTACACGGTTCCCAGGTCGCTCCTCGGCGTTCCGGTCGCTTGTCAGAGGTCCTCAGGCGTCGTGGAGAAATCGCGTCATCACCGTTCCTATTCCCTAGATTCAGATCTTCCAAGCTGGTCCAACCAGTGATCACTGAGCACGTCACTTTCCACATTTGCTCCTTCACCGAGACGTCTTCTCATGGATCCAGACGTGGTGTTTCCCCTCCGGAACCTCAGTAGATGTGACCCGGTCACGGCAGCTCTGCACGTCTTCCAGGGCCGGACCCACAGGGCGTCACACTTGCCCTCCCAGCGTCGCCGCTCACCTCCGTCGCAGGCTAACAGCCACGAGTACTTGGCACTCTTTCGCACACTAAAATCAGCTTCTTCGTGCTCCCCTGGAGTACACTAATCCTCTGCGACAACAGTAGACTGCACAAGGCTGCTCAGTCCACTGAGCGAAGCTTCCAAAACCTCCAATCTCAGGACCTCACTGATGCACTTCTGCTCGCGTCAACGGTCTGTGAATCTGCTGGCGCAGAGACCTGCAGGTCATGAGCCAGGCCTCCCGGTGACGTCACAGCGGGCTCTGATTGGTCAGTCATGTCACGTGACCTCGGCCAGCCAATCGCCAATTTACTGGCACCCTCACGTCTTGGCGCCAAACCGAGAGACATCGTCATTTTGAATGTACAAAGGGCGTATTCCCCCCCCCCCCCCCTCAAATGAAAAAAACTTATGACAATTTCTCCATAAATATGTAATCTATCAAGTAGCCTCTCATATCAAATGACTCCCTGCATCTCAGGGAACCTGCAAGGTAAGCAGATATGACTCTTAATGCTGGCACTGGGGAGAAATAGGAGAGGGCACCATAACAGTAAGCTACACAGATTAGTGGCTAGAAATGGGAATAAGCCCATTATTTGTATTAGTGCAGGTGAAAATGATGTTGGACGAGTTAGGAGTGAGGAACTGATACAAAGATTTAATAGAATTAGTTAGGAGCAATGGAGGAATTCCGATCATATGTGGCATTCTTTCAAGAAAGGGAGTTGGAAATGAATGGTTGTCGAGGACACTTGGTGTCAATTGCCGGCTAAAAAATATTCCAAATCAAATGCAATATCTTTTATAGATAACTGGGAACACTTCAATGGAAGAAATTAAATGTATGCTCTGGATGGGGGTGCATCTATCGAGGGCTGGGGTTGTTATGTTGCGAACTCGTTGGAACCAGTGGTTGGAGGCGTTTGGTTCGGTTTGGGTTTAAACTGTTAGTAGATAGTGGTATGAGAATCGATATGGAGGAAGGAGGTAATAAAAGTATGTGTTTGTGGGGGAAACAAATTGGCAAAATGATTAGGGAAAGAGAAGGGCCTCAAAATAACAATGCACTTAGGGTATATTACACTAACAGTAGAAGTCTAAGAAACAAAATAAACGATTTAAATGCTCTTGTCTGCACAGAAAAAAATAAATAGATATTATTGCACTTACCGAAACGTGGATGAATGTAGAAAATAGAGAACTATTAGCTGAATATCAAATAAATGGATTTAAACAATTTCACACGGATAGATATATTAGACGAGGAGAAGGAGTAGCCATATATGTTAGAGAAAATTTGAAATGTAATCTCAAAGAGGGAATCAAAACTGAGCCACAAACAGAAACTATTTGGATAGAATTAAACGAAAAAGCAAATAATCTTATAATAGAAGTTATATACAGGCCACCAAACTAAGACAGTATTGAAGCAAAGCACCTATGGGATGAAATATATAGAGTATCTAGGTCTAGCAGTATTTGTGTCATGGGTTATCTTGAGATGATTTCGGGGCTTTTTAGTGTCCCCGCGGCCCGGTCCTCGACCAGGCCTCCACCCCCAGGAAGCAGCCCGTGACAGCTGACTAACACCCAGGTACCTATTTTACTGCTAGGTAACAGGGGCATAGGGTGAAAGAAACTCTGCCCATTGTTTCTCGCCGGCGCCCGGGATCGACCCCGGGACCACAGGATCACAAGTAAGTAATTATCAAAAGAAGGCACCAAACCGGGAAGGCTATGTAGCACCATCAAATACGCAAAATAATCAGAGGGCGCTAAATATCACCAAGGATGCCAATACGAGAACAAAAACGCATAAGGCGAACGATATCAAAAGTATCCGAGTCACCAAGAATTCTATCGAGGGACAGGTGACTGCGAGGGGCGGTTGGAAAGCAAGACACATGCTCGTCCTGGAAGTCAGGACATTCAAGAAGGACATGCACGACCGTAAGAGGGACAATACGACTAGGACAATAAGGAGCAGGGCGGCGCTCCATCAAGTGACCATGGGTTAAGCGAGTATGGCCAATACGCAACCTCGCCAGAGCTGTTTCCCACCGCCGGTTACGGTGGAAGGAGGACGGCCACGAGGAAACACAACATTTAAGAGTACGTAGCTTGTTACCAGTAACAGACAACCAAGAAGCCTGCCAACGGGTAAGGACTGAGGAATGGATAACCGGGTAAAAGTCGGAATACGGAATGCCTTTACGAGAGATGGGACAAGAGCGGACAGCTTCCTTAGCGGCAGCATCCGCACGCTCATTTAAAGACACGCCAATATGGCTGGGAACCCAACAAAACTCAACCGACTTAAATTTACTGTGAACGAGAAACAGCCAATGCTGGATCTCGACAACTACTGGATGAACTGGATTAAAGCACCCGAGAGCCATGAGGGCACTACGAGAGTCAACAACAACCACAAAGGAAGACTGACAACGAGAAAGCAGGAGACGAAGAGCATAGAGAATAGCATAAAGTTCCGCTGTAAAGATGCTAGTCTCCGGAGGCAAGCGACACATATATGTGCGATCAGGAAAAACAACAGAGTAGCCAACACCGTCCGCTGACTTAGACCCATCGGTGAAGACAGAAACGGAGCGGGAGTGAGAAGAAAAGTGCTCGAGGAAAAGGCGTTTTAGAACCGCAGGAGGGGTAAAAGCTTTAGTGATACGAGTCAAGGATGTACAAAACCGCGGAAGAGGGACCCTCCACGGGGGCAAAGAAGGAACAACACGAGGAGAAACATCAGAAATACAAACGGAAAGAGAATCCTGTAGGCGAGATAACCGGACAGAAAGAGGGAGGTCGTGAAGAGGAACAGGAACCGCAGGAGGGGTAAAAGTTAAAGCACGACAGAGGCGAGAGGAAGGATGTTGCAAGGACCTCGCAAGACAGCGAAGACAGTAGCGATCACGGCGGTCCTGGAGAGACAGGAAGCCAGTGTCAACATACAGGCTAAGGACGGGAGTCGAACGAAAGGCACCAGAACTGAGGCGCAACCCAGTATGGTGCAAAGCATCAAGACGGCGAAGAGTAGAAGGAGAAGCAGACGAGTAAGCAGGGCAACCATAATCGAGCTTAGACAGGACGAGAGAGGAATGTAAAGCAAGGAGAGTGCGCCTATCTGCCCCCCAAGAAGTATGGGACAAGACCCGAAGGAGGGTAAGGGCCTTAGAGCACTCAACACGGAGGTAAGAGATATGGGGAGACCAAGACAAACGAGTGTCAAGGAATAACCCCAAAAGCTTCGCGGAATCTTTGTATTCAAGGGGATGACCATAAAGTGACAAAGAGGGACGAAGAACAACCCGTTTCCGCGTAAAAGTCATGGCACAAGTCTTAGAAGTAGAGAACTTGAAGCCATGACCTGTGGCCTAAGACGACACGGCATCAATTGCAAGTTGAAGCCGGCGTTGAAGGAGAGGCGAATCATCACCCTGACAACAAAGGGTAAGATCATCGACATAGAGAGCGGAGAAGACACCAGAAGGAAGAGAGGAAAGAAGACCATTGAGGGCAACCAGAAAAAGAGTAGTGCTCAGAACACTACCCTGGGGCACACCTTCGTATTGCTGAAAAGAGGGAGACAGAGCGGTACCAAGGCGCACCCGAAAGGAACGACGAGAGAGGAAGCTGCGGAGAAAGAGAGGGAGATGACCACGAAGGCCAAAAGAATGAAGTTGAGATAGGATATGATAACGCCAAGTGGTGTCGTAAGCCTTTTCTAGGTCAAAAAGGACGGCAACAACGGAGGTCTTCGCAGCAAAAGCAGTACGAATATAGACCTCCAAGTTCACCAGGACATCTGTCGTGCTGCGGCACTTGCGGAAACCAAATTGAGAAGGGGAGAGGAGGTGATGGTGTTCCAGGAACCACATCAGACGAACGTTAACCATACGTTCAAAGAGTTTGCAGACACAACTTGTGAGAGCAATAGGGCGAAAGTCCTTAGGGGAAGTACCCAGAGACCCCGGTTTGCGAACAGGGAGGACAACGGCATCGAGCCAGTCCTCAGGGACTGACGACGACTCCCAGATCCGATTATACAGACTCAGTAAATACTGAGACGTGCTCGGAGGGAGATGGCGAAGCATCTCATAATGAATACCATCGGAGCCCGCCGCCGTAGAACCGCAGAGGGCCAGGGCAGAACGAAGTTCAGAGAGAGAGAAGGGATCATTATAGGGAAGCTGAAGATGAGTGCAGAAATCTAAAGGACGAGACTCAAGGACAGGTTTACGAAGAAGGAAAGATTGGGGAAGATGAAGACCAGAGCTAACAGAAGAAAAGTGGGAACCCAGTTCGGAAGCGACCTGCAACGGGTCCGCCACAAGAGTATCATGGAGGTGAAGGACCGGTGAAACATCGGGAACGAACTTACCCGCTATCTTGCGGATACGCTTCCAGATCTGGGCCAGAGGGGTTTCGGACGTAATTGTCGAGACATAAGATGCCCAACATTCACGTTTAGCCATACGGATGGCCCTACGGGCCACCGCACTCGCTTTCCGAAAGAAAAGAAAAGAATCGGTCGTCTGCCTACGGCGGTGCTTCTTCCAGGCTGCACGCTTACAGCGGACAGCCCGAGCACAGTCCGCATTCCACCAGGGAACGCACTTCCGTGGACCCCGAGAGGAAGAGCGAGGAATAGAGCGGAGGGCAGCGTCGAAGACAGTGTCATGAAAAAGGAGGAGAGCGCGAGAGAGGGGCAGAAGGGAGAGGTCAGAGAGAGTAGCACTGAGGGAAAATAGGGTCCAGTCCGCCTTAGCAAACTGCCACCTAGGGAAAGAGAGGGAAGGGCGAAAAGAGAAAAAGGAAACAAGGATGGGGAAATGATCACTTCCATGGAGGTCATCAAGAACCTGCCACGTGAAATCTAAGTAAAGAGAAGAAGAGCAGAGAGAAAGATCAAGACAAGAAAGGGTGCGAGTTCGAGAGTCCAAATGAGTGGGCTCACCAGAATTCAGAAGAGACAGGGAAGAAGAGAGGAGAAACGGCTCAAGGAGGCGACCCCGGGTATTCGTCAGAACGTCACCCCAAAGAGAATGACGACAATTGAAGTCACCCAGCAGGAGCACAGGCTCCGGCAAGGAGTCTAGGAGGTGTTTCAAATCAGGAAGAGAGAGCGGGACACTCGGGGGGAGATAAATGGAACAAACTGTGTACCATTTCCCCACAAAGATACGAGCAGCAGAACAATGGAGAGGCGAAGGAAAAAGTAAAGGAACAAAGGGAACATCAGCCCGAATCAAGAGAGCAGAAGAATTAGAAGCCCCAGCAATGGCTGGGGGGGGGGGAGAGAAAGGAATAGCCACGAAAACGACCAGGACGAGCACCAAGCATTGGCTCCTGGAGACAGACACAAAGGGGCGAAAACCGCGAAACCAGAAGTTGGAGTTCGAGGAAATTGGCGTAATAACCTCGAACGTTCCATTGAAGAATGGACAACGACGAGAAGAGAAAGGACAAAAACAGAGAACAAGGAAGAAACAAAGGCGAAAGACCAACAGAGCACGTTAAAGAATATCAGGGTCGGGATCAGGGTCAGCAAAGTCAGGGTTAGGGGGCATGGGTAAACTGAGCAAAGACGGAGGGAAGGAAACGGGAGAACAGATCAGAGGTGGGCGGGCAGGGTCCGGAGGAGGAGGAGGAGGAGGAGGAGACAACGGAGAGGAGCAGTCAAGGACAGCAGCAGGAAGAGGGGGAGTAGAAAGAGAGGAGCGCACCCCAGCAAGAGCAGCAACCGAAAGGGAAGCAGGGGCCAAAGAAACCTCCATAGCAGGAACAGGGGGCGCAAGCACTGAAACGGGAGGGGAAGGAGCAACAGAGCCAGAAGGAGGAGCTGAGGAAGAAAGCGAAGCCTTCTTACCCGCCGGGGAAGAGGAAGGAGAGGAGCCAGGCTTACGCTTCTGACTTAAAGAGACCGGTGTCCCAGCAACTACGTACCGGGCAACGGATTCCAGTGTCTCAACAGGAGAAGCCGAACGAGAGCACACACGACGGCCGTTAGGAGAGCGATGGACATCCGCCCGCACCGACAGGCGGCGGGGAGAGCCGATAGATGGAGGAAGAGGTTGGGAAGGAGGATCGGAGGGGGACGAGGAAGAAGACACAGAAGACACGACAGACCGGGTAGAAGGAAGGGGAACCCCAGACAGAGGACCAGGAGGAGGATCCTTCGGGAGAGAACCCAAAGGGACAGAGGAGGGGGCAGTGGGCGCATCAGGGTCCAAGGCCCGGAAACGGTTGTGAGTCTGAGGAAGGCGGGAAGGATGAGGAGAGGAAGAGCGCAACACGCGAGCATAAGAGATATTAGCATAAGGCGGGAGCCGGCGAACCTGGCGCCTCGCCTCAGGAAAAGATAAACGCTCCCGGTGCTTCAAGTTGAGGACGGCTGCCTCAAGCTTGTAATGGACACACGCACGGGAGAAGGTAGGATGGGCCTCACCGCAGTTGAGGCAACGAGCCTGGGGAGAAGCGCACTCCGACTTAGAGTGACCTTCGCCACCAAAACAAAGGACAGAGAGAGACAGTCCCGGAGCAGCGGAGGGCACCATGCCCAAACCTCCAGCACTTGTTGCAGAGCTGAGGAGAAGGAATGTACTCCTGGACAGAGCACCTGGCACCAGCAAGAATGACAGAGGGTGGAAGGGTCCTACCATCAAAGGTAATCTTCACAACCCGGAGGGGTTGACGGCGACTACCACGAGGGGGACGAGTAAACGTCTCCACCTGGAGAATAGAGTGGCCCTGGGCAGCGAGGATATGTCGAATATCGTCGTGGCAGCCGCGCAGGTCCCGAACACCGGTCGCAACATGGGGCGGGAGCAAAATAGTGCCAACACTGGCATTCAACTGAACGTTCTTCGAGACCCGAACGGGGGTCTCGCCAAGGCAGGATAAGGCAGCCAAGCGGGAAGCAGCATCCTGAGAAGGAGCAGCAACGACACGTGTACCGAGACGAGTGGGGTTGAAAGTAATGGAGGCATCCACGGAATCAATGAGATGTCGATGGAGGGAGAAATCGTCAGGAGGCGCAGAATCAAGAGGGAGGAGATCAAAATATTTGGCCCACGAAGTGGGACCAAACAAGGCTTGATAGGTAGCAGAACTGGAAGGAATCGAGCGAGGGCGGCCGTGACGAGGACGGCGGTGGGAACCCCCAGAGAGAGAGGGGTCAAAAGGCGCAGTAGTTACAACTAGAGAAGGAGCCGCGCCAGGGGACGAGGTAGTCACCACTGGGGGCTTGGGGCTCGACCCAACCACAGAGGAGGGAGGGGAGCCAGAGGAAGGAGTCAGAGAGGCCAAAGGAGGAGCAAGGTCGGGGCCCAATGCAGCGGAGGCTACAGAGCCCGGTCTTCCAATACGGACCGACTCGGGGGCTTGGTCGCCCACCCCACGAGCCTGAGAAGGTAAACCAGAAGAAGCCGAAGCAGGGGTAATCATCTTGACGAAAGAAAGAATTCACTCACGAATGTGCCCCCACACCCACCATGGAGCCACAATTAGAGGCAGGACACCCAACAAGAAGCTATCGCCGATCTTGTCGGGGCCTCCTAGGGGTGCGTCGCAAGTATACGCCCCACAAACGCCACCTTAAGAAACCGACAGTCCGTCGAGATCGGGTTCAGTGACGAAGTGGGGATTGACAATAAAAGGTTCCCCTCGCTCTCGACGTCGGGTACTGCAGTTCTACGGGTGCATGAGTATGCCTCCTCAAGCACCCGGGCGTCAAAATAGAAGAAGTCCAAGGGAAGAACCAGAACGAGCAAAAGGTCGGTAGGAAACGGCAAGCAGATAGGAGAAGAGGGGGGAGAAAAACGAAACAGAAGGAAAAGGAAAAGATGCCCAGCAGAATTGGAGAGGACGGCAGCAGGAGCACAAGGCTAGAAAAGGACAGAGGACTGTCCCAAGGAGCATCACACTCCGGCAGCCGCCCACTAAGCCCCCACACGGCGACAACGAGCTGAGCGGGGAGGGGGACAGGATCACAAGTCCAGCGTGCTGTCCGCTCGGCCGACCGGCTCCCAATTTCAATGGGTGTCTTTAATTTTAGTGGAATAAATTGGTTTAACAGAACAGGGAATAATGAAGCAGAAGATTTTCTAGAGTTAATTGACGATTGCTTTCTTACGCAACACATTAAGGAACCAACGCGGGAAAATAATATTTTAGATTTAGTGTTAACTAACAGGGAAACACAAATTAATGACATGGAAATAGGGAGTGAGCTAGGGAACAGTGATAATAAAGAAATCAGATTTAGCATAGAATGGAATAGATCTGTAGGAGAAAATTCTGTTAAAGTACCAGATTTTCGAAAAGCTGATTTTAATAGCCTAAGAAATGTTTGGGTCAAATAGATTGGAAAGTGTTGGTGATAGATGAAGTAAAAAGGGATTTCGATGTGGATTCAAAATATAACTTATTTAAAAATATTCTAAGCAAAGCACAGGAACATAGTACCTTACCTTGAGGTGGTTCCGGGGCTCAGCGATCTCGCGGCCCGGTCGTCGACCAGGCCTTCTCGTTGCTGAATTGGTCAACCAGGCTGTTGGACGCGGCTGCTCGCAGCCTGACGTATGAGTCACAGCCTGGTTGATCAGGTATCCTTTGGAGGTGTTTGTCAAGTTCTCTTTTGAACACTGTGAGGGGTCGACCAGTTATGTCCCTTATGTGTAGTGGAAGCGTGTTGAACAGTCTCGGGCCTCTGATGTTGATAGTTCTCTCTTGAACACTGTGAGGGGTCGGCCAGTTATGCCCCTTATGTGTAGTGGAAGCGTGTTGAACAGTCTCGGGCCTCTGATGTTGATAGTTCTCTCTTGAACACTGTGAGGGGTCGGCCAGTTATGTCCCTTATGTGTAGTGGAAGCGTGTTGAACAGTCTCGGGCCTCTGATGTTGATAGTTCTCTCTTGAACACTGTGAGGGGTCGGTCAGTTATGCCCCTTATGTGTAGTGGAAGCGTGTTGAACAGTCTCGGGCCTCTGATGTTGATAGTTCTCTCTTGAACACTGTGAGGGGTCGGCCAGTTATGTCCCTTATGTGTAGTGGAAGCGTGTTGAACAGTCTCGGGCCTCTGATGTTGATAGTTCTCTCTTGAACACTGTGAGGGGTCGGCCAGTTATGTCCCTTATGTGTAGTGGAAGCGTGTTGAACAGTCTCGGGCCTCTGATGTTGATAGTTCTCTCTTGAACACTGTGAGGGGTCGGCCAGTTATGTCCCTTATGTGTAGTGGAAGCGTGTTGAACAGTCTCGGGCCTCTGATGTTGATAGTTCTCTCTTGAACACTGTGAGGGGTCGGCCAGTTATGTCCCTTATGTGTAGTGGAAGCGTGTTGAACAGTCTCGGGCCTCTGATGTTGATAGTTCTCTCTTGAACACTGTGAGGGGTCGGCCAGTTATGTCCCTTATGTGTAGTGGAAGCGTGTTGAACAGTCTCGGGCCTCTGATGTTGATAGTTCTCTCTTGAACACTGTGAGGGGTCGGCCAGTTATGTCCCTTATGTGTAGTGGAAGCGTGTTGAACAGTCTCGGGCCTCTGATGTTGATAGTTCTCTCTTGAACACTGTGAGGGGTCGGCCAGTTATGCCCCTTATGTGTAGTGGAAGCGTGTTGAACAGTCTCGGGTCTCTGATGTTGATAGTTCTCTCTTGAACACTGTGAGGGGTCGGCCAGTTATGCCCCTTATGTGTAGTGGAAGCGTGTTGAACAGTCTCGGGCCTCTGATGTTGATAGTTCTCTCTTGAACACTGTGAGGGGTCGGCCAGTTATGTCCCTTATGTGTAGTGGAAGCGTGTTGAACAGTCTCGGGCCTCTGATGTTGATAGTTCTCTCTTGAACACTGTGAGGGGTCGGCCAGTTATGCCCCTTATGTGTAGTGGAAGCGTGTTGAACAGTCTCGGGTCTCTGATGTTGATAGTTCTCTCTTGAACACTGTGAGGGGTCGGCCAGTTATGTCCCTTATGTGTAGTGGAAGCGTGTTGAACAGTCTCGGGCCTCTGATGTTGATAGTTCTCTCTTGAACACTGTGAGGGGTCGGTCAGTTATGTCCCTTATGTGTAGTGGAAGCGTGTTGAACAGTCTCGGGCCTCTGATGTTGATAGTTCTCTCTTGAACACTGTGAGGGGTCGGCCAGTTATGTCCCTTATGTGTAGTGGAAGCGTGTTGAACAGTCTCGGGCCTCTGATGTTGATAGTTCTCTCTTGAACGCTGTGAGGGGTCGGCCAGTTATGCCCCTTATGTGTAGTGGAAGCGTGTTGAACTGTCTCGGGCCTCTGATGTTGATAGAGTTCTCTCTCAGAGTACCTGTTGCACCTCTGCTGTTCAACGGGGGCATTCTGCACATCCTTGTGCAGGATGGCTTCCAGGGAGCCGGCCGGCCGAGCGGACAGAACGCTGCACACGTGATCCTGTGGTCCCGGGTTCGATCCCGGGCGCCGGCGAGAAACGATGGGCAGAGTTTCTTTCACCCTATGCCCCTGTTACCTAGCAATAAATAGGTACCTGGGAGTTAGTCAGCTGTCACGGGCTGCTTCCTGGGGGTGGAGGCGTGGTCGAGGACCGGGCCGCAGGGACACTAAAGCTCCGAAATCAACTCAAGATAACTTCATGATAGATCCTGCCATGTCTTCTGTTCTCATGTGATGTTATTTCTGTGTGCAGGTTTGGGACCAGCCCCCTCTACTTTTTTCCACGTGTAAATTATTAAGTATCTCTCCCGCCTGCGGTCAACAGAATACAGATTTAGGCTCTTTAGTCGGTCCCAATAGTTTAGATGTTTTACTGAGTGGATTCTAGCAGTAAAGGATCTCTGCACGCTCTCCAGGTCAGTAATTTCTCCAGCTTTGAAAGGGGCTGTCATTGTGCAGCAGTACTCCACTCTAGAGAGCACTAGCGTCTTGAAAAGTATCATGATCGGTATAGCATCTCTAGTGTGAAAAGTTCTTGTTATCCAACCTGTCATTTTTCTTGCAGTTGTGACGGCTACTTTATTGTGTTCTTTAAAGGTAAGGTCTTCCGACATGAGTACACCCAGATCCTTTACATTGCCTTTTTGTTCTATGTTATGATTTGACCGAGTTTTGTACGTGGTTTCCGTTTTTATATTTATTTTTTTTCCGTAGCGCATGAGCTGGAACTTATCTTCGTTAAACACCATATTATTTTCTGTAGCCCATAAAAAGACTTGATTTACATCTGATTGGAGGTTTGCCGTGTCCTCTATGTTGTCTATCCTCATAGAAATCCTAGTGTCATCTGCAAAGGATGATACAGTACTATAGGTTGTGTTCTTGTCTATGTCCGATATGAGGATGAGAAAAAGTACTGGAGCAAGCACAGTACCCTGGGGGACTGAGCTCTTCACGGTTGATGGACCGGATTTTATTTTGTTGACTATTACACATTGGGTTCTATTAGTCAGGAAATTGTAGATCCATCTGCCTATTTTTTCCGGTAATTCCTTTTGAACGCATTTTGTGCAAAAACACCATGGTCCCATTTGTCGAAAGCTTTTGGGAAATCTGTGTAAATTACATCAGCGTTTTGTTTGTCTTCCATAGCATCTAGTGCCATGTCATAGTGGTCCAGCAACTGTGACAGGCAAGAGCGCCCTGTTCTGAAACCATGTTTTCCAGGGTTATGGAGATGCTGTGATTCCATGTAATTTGTGATCTTATTTCTTAGCACTCTCTCAAATATTTTTAGATTTGTGTGATGTTAGTGCTATCGGTCTGTAATTTTTTACCTCTGCCTTGTTTCCTCCTTTATGAAGTGGTGCTATCTCTGCTGTTTTTAATGTCAGGGATAATGCCAGTATCTAGGCTTTGTCTCCACAGAATGTGAAGGGCCTGCGATAGCATTTTTTACAGTTCTTGATGAATATACAGTTCCAAGAATCGGGGCCTGGTGCAGAGTGCATAGGCATACTGTTTATGGCTTCTTCAAAATCTAGTGGGGATAGGGTGACATCTGATTTATGATTTGATGTTGGTATCATACCCATGAAAAATTCATTTGGGTTATCAATCCTCAGTGTGTTTAATATCTCGCTGAAAACAGAGTCGTACTGCGTCCTCAGTAGCTCGCTCATTTCTTTGTTGTCATCGGTGAAAGTTCCATCTCCCTTTCGCAGGGGCCCGATACTAGATGAGGTTTTTGATCTTGATTTTGCATAGGAGAAAAAATATTTCGGATTTCTCTGTTTCACTGATGGCCTTTTGCTCTCTTTACCTCTCCTGGATTTTGTATGATTCTTGTACCTAAATAATTGAACTAAAGTTCAATTGTTTCTATTTCTCTACCTAACTTTCTTCGCCGTTGTTGAGATAGGGTGCGACTCTCAAGTTGTTCCGCGATTCGTTTTCTTCGTCTATATAGGGAACGACGTTCCCGTTCCAATCTGCATCTCTTCCTCTTTTTTCTTAGGGGTATGCGGTTTGAGCATATTTCTAGTGCTACTGAGCTTATTTTTTCCAGGCACTGGTTCAGGTTTGCATTTCCTAGCTGTTCTTCCCAGTTTATTTCTGTGAAGTCCTGGTTTATTTGCTCCCAGTTTATCTGTTTATTATTGAAGTTGAATTTGCTGAAATCTCCTCCACTGGCAATCAGGACTGGTTTTGAAAAACTATTCCCCATGCTCGTCAGAACTTCAATTAAGTTGTGATCGGAGTAACAGGTATTTGTAATCATTATGTTCCTGATCAATTCGTCATTATTAGTGAAAATAAGGTCCAGCGTGTTCTCCTTCCTAGTTGGTTCTACTATTTGCTGGTTTAAGGCAAACCTATCGCACATCCATAGCAAGTCATTTGCATGTGCCTGTTCATTTAGGCTACTTCCTGGAATTCTCTCTGATACATCCGTATCAGCTATGGTCTTCCATTTCAGGTGCCGTAGGTTGAAGTCCCCAAGCAGGATGATGTTTGGGGCTGGATTTGTGAGGTTTTCCAAGCAGTGTTCTAATTTCATTAGTTGGTCTTTAAACTGCTGAGGGTTTGCCTCCGGTGACTTATATACAAGGACAACAACTACATTTAGGATCTCTATTTTGATTATCAGCACTTCCACCATATCATTTGAGGTGTTTAGCAGCTCAGTACAGATGAGTGTGTCTTTGATGTAGAGGCTGACCCCACCCTGAAGCCGGTGTTTCCTGTCACATCTGAAAAGATTGTACTCCGAAATCCATATTTCACCATCATCGTAGTCCCAAAAACACATACTTTTTTCTTCATATCAATTCCCATACCACTATCTGCTAACAGTTTAAACCCAAACCCAAACAAACGCCTCCAACCACAGGTTCCAACGAGTTCGCAACAACAACAACCTCAGCCCTCGATAGATGCACCCCATTACGAGCATACATTTCATTTCTTCCATAGATGTGTGGGTGAACAAGTGTTGAACATTACCTTTGATTGTAGCGGGTGCACAGGTCTTGAGCAAGAAGCAATGTTAAAATGTTGAGAGCCGGGTTCAAGAGGCTATTGTTTCTCAGTTAATTCTCAGCCATAAATTTCAGTTTGAAAACTCGTCATGAAAAAAAAATAGTGGGAATAATTACTACATCTACGTTACATTCCTCCCATGGTGGTGTTAAGTGTTTGTTTGGAAATGCAATACATTCTTGAAAGACATCATACTTTGTAACATTAGATCATAAGGCTCTCATATAATAAGATCTCTTATTATACTTCATTATGCATTGTTCATTTCTTCCTTGTTCCTTGTTCCTCAATAAAAGCCAAACGTGTATGAATACACTCTGGCTTCCTGTCCCCCGACACAATGAATTATTAATTAAGCACAAGTAGGTGAGTGTAGCCATGTGAGGACGGTGGTGGTGGAGGAGGCGGAGGGCGGCGGCGGGAGTCAGGCGGTGGTGGAGGAGGCGGAGGGGGGCGGCGGGAGTCAGGCGGTGGTGGAGGTGGCGGAGGGCGGCGGCGGGAGTCAGGCGGTGGTGGAGGAGGCGGAGGGCGGCGGCGGGAGTCAGGCGGTTGTGGTGGAGGGCGGCGGCGGGAGTCAGGCGGTGGTGGTGGAGGGCGGCGGCGGGAGTCAGGCGGTGGTGGTGGAGGGCGGCGGGAGTCAGGCGGTGGTGGTGGAGGGCGGCGGGAGTCAGGCGGTGGTGGTGGTGGAGGAGGGGGGCGGCGGGAGTCAGGCGGTGGTGGTGGAGGGCGGCGGCGGGAGTCAGGCGGTGGTGGTGGAGGGCGGCGGGAGTCAGGCGGTGGTGGTGGAGGAGGCGGGGGGGGGGGGCGGCGGGAGTCAGGTGGTGGTGGTGGAGGAGGGGGGCGGCGGGAGTCAGGCGGTGGTGGTGGAGGAGGGGGGCGGCGGGAGTCAGGCGGTGGTGGTGGAGGGCGGCGGCGGGAGTCAGGCGGTGGTGGTGGAGGAGGCGGGGGGGGGGGCGGCGGGAGTCAGGTGGTGGTGGTGGAGGAGGGGGGCGGCGGGAGTCAGGCGGTGGTGGTGGAGGGCAGCGGGAGTCAGGCGGTGGTGGTGGAGGAGGCGGGGGGGGGGGGCGGCGGGAGTCAGGTGGTGGTGGTGGAGGAGGGGGGCGGCGGGAGTCAGGCGGTGGTGGTGGAGGGCGGCGGCGGGAGTCAGGCGGTGGTGGTGGAGGAGGCGGGGGGGGGGGCGGCGGGAGTCAGGTGGTGGTGGTGGAGGAGGGGGGCGGCGGGAGTCAGGCGGTGATGGTGGAGGGCGGCGGGAGTCAGGCGGTGGTGGTGAAGGAGGCGGGGGGGGGGGGCGGCGGGAGTCAGGTGGTGGTGGTGGAGGAGGGGGGCGGCGGGAGTCAGGTGGTGGTGGTGGTGGTGGTGGAGGAGGGGGGGCGGCGGGAGTCAGGCGGTGGTGGTGGTGGAGGAGGGGGGCGGCGGGAGTCAGGCGGTGGTGGTGGAGGAGGGGGGGCGGCGGGAGTCAGGCGGTGGTGGTGGTGGAGGAGGGGGGCGGCGGGAGTCAGGCGGTGGTGGTGGTGGAGGAGGGGGCGGCGGGAGTCAGGCGGTGGTGGTGGAGGAGGGGGGCGGCGGGAGTCAGGTGGTGGTGGTGGAGGAGGGGGGCGGCGGGAGTCAGGCGGTGGTGGTGGTGGAGGAGGGGGGCGGCGGGAGTCAGGCGGTGGTGGTGGAGGCGGAGGGAGGCGGGAGTCAGGTGGTGGTGGTGGAGGAGGGGGGCGGCGGGAGTCAGGTGGTGGTGGTGGAGGAGGGGGGCGGGAGTCAGGCGGTGGTGGTGGTGGAGGAGGGGGGCGGCGGGAGTCAGGTGGTGGTGGTGGAGGCGGAGGGAGGCGGGAGTCAGGTGGTGGTGGTGGAGGAGGGGGGCGGCGGGAGTCAGGTGGTGGTGGTGGAGGAGGGGGGAGTCGGGAGTCAGGTGGTGGTGGTGGAGGAGGGGGGCGGCGGGAGTCAGGTGGTGGTGGTGGAGGAGGGGGGAGGCGGGAGTCAGGCGGTGGTGGTGGAGGAGGGGGGGGCGGCGGGAGTCAGGTGGTGGTGGTGGAGGAGGGGGGAGGCGGGAGTCAGGTGGTGGTGGTGGAGGAGGGGGGCGGCGGGAGTCAGGCGGTGGTGGTGGAGGAGGCGGGGGGCGGCGGGAGTCAGGCGGTGGTGGTGGTGGAGGAGGGGGGCGGCGGGAGTCAGGCGGTGGTGGTGGAGGGGGGGGGAGGCGGGAGTCAGGTGGTGGTGGTGGAGGAGGGGGGCGGCGGGAGTCAGGCGGTGGAGGAGGGGGGCGGCGGGAGTCAGGCGGTGGTGGTGGAGGCGGGGGGCGGCGGGAGTCAGGTGGTGGTGGTGGAGGAGGGGGGCGGCGGGAGTCAGGCGGTGGGGGTGGAGGAGGGGGGGAGGCGGGAGTCAGGCGGTGGTGGTGGAGGAGGGGGGAGGCGGGAGTCAGGCGGTGGTGGTGGAGGAGGGGGGCGGCGGGAGTCAGGCGGTGGAGGAGGGGGGCGGCGGGAGTCAGGCGGTGGTGGTGGAGGCGGGGAGCGGCGGGAGTCAGGTGGTGGTGGTGGAGGAGGGGGGCGGCGGGAGTCAGGTGGTGGGGGTGGAGGAGGGGGGAGGCGGGAGTCAGGCGGTGGTGGTGGAGGAGGGGGGCGGCGGGAGTCAGGTGGTGGTGGTGGAGGAGGGGGGCGGCGGGAGTCAGGCGGTGGTGGTGGAGGAGGGGGGAGGCGGGAGTCAGGTGGTGGTGGTGGAGGAGGGGGGCAGCGGGAGTCAGGCGGTGGTGGTGGAGGAGGGGGGAGGCGGGAGTCAGGTGGTGGTGGTGGAGGAGGGGGGCGGCGGGAGTCAGGTGGTGGTGGTGGTGGAGGAGGGGGGAGGCGGGAGTCAGGCGGTGGTGGTGGAGGAGGGGGGAGGCGGGAGTCAGGCGGTGGTGGTGGAGGAGGGGGGCGGCGGGAGTCAGGTGGTGGTGGTGGAGGAGGAGGGGGGCGGCGGGAGTCAGGCGGTGGTGGTGGAGGAGGGGGGAGGCGGGAGTCAGGCGGTGGTGGTGGAGGAGGGGGGGCGGCGGGAGTCAGGTGGTGGTGGTGGAGGAGGGGGGCGGCGGGAGTCAGGCGGTGGTGGTGGAGGAGGGGGGAGGCGGGAGTCAGGCGGTGGTGGTGGAGGAGGGGGGCGGCGGGAGTCAGGCGGTGGTGGTGGAGGCGGGGGGAGGCAGGAGTCAGGTGGTGGTGGTGGAGGAGGGGGGCGGCGGGAGTCAGGCGGCGGTGGTGGAGGAGGCGGGCGGCGGGAGTCAGGTGGTGGTGGAGGAGGGGGGCGGCGGGAGTCAGGCGGCGGTGGTGGAGGAGCCGGCGGCGAGAGTCAGGCGGCGGTGGTGGAGGAGGGGGGAGGTGGGAGTCAGGCGGTGGTGGTGGAGGAGGGGGGCGGCGGGAGTCAGGTGGTGGTGGTGGAGGAGGGGGGCGGCGGGAGTCAGGCGGTGGTGGTGGAGGAGGAGGCGGGCGGCGGGAGTCAGGCGGCGGTGGAGGCGGAGGGCGGCGGGAGTCAGGCGGCGGTGGTGGAGGCGGAGGGCGGCGGGAGTCAGGCGGCGGTGGTGGAGGCGGAGGGCGGCGGGAGTCAGGCGGCGGTGGTGGAGGCGGAGGGCGGCGGGAGTCAGGCGGCGGTGGTGGAGGCGGAGGGCGGCGGGAGTCAGGCGGCGGTGGTGGTGGAGGCGGAGGGCGGCGGGAGTCAGGCGGCGGTGGTGGAGGCGGAGGGCGGCGGGAGTCAGGCGGCGGTGGTGGAGGCGGAGGGCGGCGGGAGTCAGGCGGCGGTGGTGGAGGCGGAGGGCGGCGGGAGTCAGGCGGCGGTGGTGGAGGCGGGCGGCGGGAGTCAGGCGATGGTGTAAACACTCAACCTCTCCACCACCGGGATCACCAGCCCACACCTCCGCCCAATGAATATTAATCACTAACTTGTTTTTTAACCAAATTTTAATGAGTTTTATGATCGAAAGAAAAGAATACGCCAGTGAACTATCTCCACTAATTATTAAATAGCTTAAAATAATAACAAATTACAGTTTTAATTAATTTTACATAAGTGTTCAAGCAACACATGTCTCACTGGTTTTTAAAGCTGTTGTGGTGTAGTTTTGAATCACAATCAGTGAGTGTGAGTGATTTTCCATAAATCACTTGGAACACTCCGATTCATAAGTATACAGTCCTCCTTCCTAGCTTAGGTTAGACTGGGTTGTGTGAGGTTATGAGACATGAGGTTACCTGATCTTCAATCTCTTCAATCACGATAGTTTTTACTGTGTTAGGTTTTGTTACATTAGGTTTCGTTAGGATCTTTTGAGAACTCATTTACTTTGGTTAGGTTAGGTTAGGATCTTTTGAGAACTCATTTACCTTGGTTAGGTTAGGTTTGGTTAGGCATCAGTGTCATTATACCTTCTCAACCGTGGCTAATTCCCTCACTCATGTTACAACTGGGGAGGGGGGGGAGGGCATCCACAACTCGCTTCAGTAGGGACTAAATACAATCTTTAACTAAATAAACTACTAAAATTCTTAAGACGTATGTAGGTTACGCGAGTGGTTTACGTGGAGTGTAGGTTATGTGAGTTGGTTTTCATTTCGTTCTAGGTACACAGGACTAGGGGTAATCTTACTGCTATGACCTGATCTGCAAGCCCACACCCAGCCCACCTGACTGTGGACCGGGGACGGAGCTTATGGCAGTATCCATAAAGACATGACAAACCCGAAGTGTTTAATGTTTACAGGTCTCCCCCGTGAAGAACATGATCTTTCAGTACCTACGGGCTCACCATAGCCCGTGCTATTTGGAACTTTTTGTTCCAGGTAGCGAATCTTTAACAACAACAACAGTGTTATTTGTACACGCCACCACTATAATTTGTGGGGATTTCGATGCCCATTATCATGTGGCACTGGGCTCTAACACAACAGATAAGGCCGGCACTCATATAGCACATCTACTAGACCAACTGGCAGAAATGTATATCCTAAACAAGGATGAACACACCCACATCCATGGAGGTAGACTAGACTTTACCTTCATTTCAGCTTTCCTCAGAGATGCAGTAACATGGTCAGTTGAGGCCACACTCACAAGCGCCCACTATAAGGTCCAAATTGATCTAAAGTTGAACTTACCCACCCCCACCCTCATGAAAAGCCTGGAACTTCGCTATAAGAAAATGTGACCACTTTAAAAATTTCATCTCGGAGTGGCACAGAAACTACGTTGTTTCTGAAAACATTAATTAGGCAGAACGAGATTTTGTCAAAACAATGTAAAGTGCAGTCAACCATTCAATTCCACTGAAAAAAACAGTCCACCAGACACCACAGAGATCACTCGTACTATTGTGAACGTATCAAAGAACTCAATCATAGACTCAACAGCACAATGAAGCTATACAAAAAGCAGCCAAGTGACCACAAAAGGATCTTACTTTGTGAGGTTAAGGAACATGTACATCAAAAGACCAGGATAATCGAAGAACTAAAGTGGCTGGAATGGTGTTCACATCTGAATGAACACACCTCTCTTGGAGAGATGTGGCAGCAAATCCAACGAGCCAAAGGAAATAAAACACCTAAAGCCCAACACCCTAATGATCCGCATCAGGAAGCCGAAGTACTGGCAACCAAATTTGCAGAAAGAGAAATCAGTAATCAGCTTCCATCAGATGTACTAGCAGTTCAGTCAGGATTAGAGGAAGAAAGGTGACACAGAATCATTGCAGCATGTGCAGAAGATGCTGACACTAATACCACTTGAACACTGGATGAGGTCAATCGGGTTAAGAAAGACTTCAAAGAAACATCCCTGGAGACGACAAAATAATCTATAAAATGATTAGGAATCTCGGCCCAGAGGGAGATTTTGTGGATACCTTAGGTATGCAGAGGAAGGCATCCCTAAAGTAAATTAATTTAGCCTGGGCTTCTCAAACACTTTAGCCTGGGCTTCTGCCACGTTTGAAAAAAAAAAAAGTTTTTCAAAAGTTAGAGTCCTCACTGGTATAAAAATGACCAAGTCCCCAAACGGAAATTAAATATAAGTCACTTCACCACAAGAATTACAATTTGAAAATATGATAATAACACTTAGAAAACAATGATCCACATATAATCCTCCTCTCACCTTACCAGTGTCACGTGGGGGGTGGGCGGTCCGGGGCTCTGCTAACACTCGGCTGCTAGGGGCTCAAAGGGCCCAAATACTCAGCCCCTCCGACTCCCTGGATTCACCGGAGTCTCCTTGGTCACACAAGAGAGGACCAACAATGCCCACCTCCGCAGGTCTTTGCTTCCACCACAAAGGGGTGCCACTGATTCACCCTGGAAGCCCTTCAGTCAACCACGGGGAAACTGCTGTTAACAGTTCCGGCCTAGACCCGTGGGGGAGTGAAGGAAGACTCAGGCTTACCTATAACCATAGCCTCTCTGAGTCTTGCCTGCCAGACAAAAAAAAAGGTTGCAGGAACTCCTTTCCCGCCTGTCTTCTCTATCTTCCTCTTAGCAAGGTCGCCAGCTGGGTTATTATATCTGCACCCCAGCAATGCAGTTCAGTGGGTGTATCATATATCGTTTGTAGCCAGAAATGTATGCTCATAGAGAAATATCACAAATGGAGGCACACTCAAACACAGTAATAAAATGTGTGGATTTACTGACGCAAATTACATGAACACACACACACAATCACAAGTAATACATGAAATGGAATATGGATGATGAGTCTGGAGATCGTCAGCCTCTTCTTCCACGACCTCCAACACTCCTTCAACTGGGCAGGAAGACAGGAGTCTCACACTCTCACAGGAGGGCCTCTTCACCACGTCGGCACCTCTTCCTCACTGTCCTGCCATCCATACACACTGTCCTCTCTGACAGTCCTGGACACAAGCTGCATTGCAGCCTATTCTACCATTAAAGCAATAAAGTCTTGCTGCCACATACACAAGTAAATATTGTGGCCTAACTAGCCTACTCATACAAGGGGTAATGGGAGGGAAAAATGATCTACCTTACACTCCTGGCTCACGACGCCTGTCCCTCGATGGTGTGATGGTCCCACGCTTCCTTGGGTCGATCCTCGACGATCCAGGGCGTTCCACAGGTCCTCAGGTGTCGTGAAGCCTTCGCGTCGTCGCCGTTCCAATCCCTGAGGTTCAGCTGCCCCAATCCTGGTTCATCGATGGGCGCTGAGCTAATCACTATTTTTCCCCACACTCGCCTCTCCCACAGGGCGTCGCTCCTTGTCCTAGGCACTGTGTCGTCCTTCCAAGATTCTCAGTGGATGTGACCCCAGTCACAGCTAGCTTGCTCGCCCACCTTCCAGACCTCAACGTCCAGCCAGCGGCGCCGCCCAGCGTCGTCGCCGACTATTTTCCAAGTTTGGGCACTTCTCTGCTCACTGAACTTGGTTCCTCTTTGGCTTCCCAGAAGCGCAGGGTCTCCAATAACTATGTTGGCGGCGATGGTCAGCTCAATCCACTGGACAAGGCTTGCAGAGCCTTCAATTCTTGAGAGCAGACCGAGGCGCGTCCTGTCGCTTCCACGGTCAGTACAACTCTGACGTTGGCGCCGCCCGGGGCACTCGGTGACGTCATGGCGGGCCCTGATTTGTCGCCCGCGACCTACGTCGGCCAATCCGCGATCGGCATAGTGTCCCTTCCACAAGGTCACATCTGCCGTAGGGGATACTGTTTCATTTATAACAGGGCGCCAATTTTCCTTTATTTACAACTTATAATATAACTTCCATGCCTTAACTGGCAGCCGGTCTGGTCGCCACATATATCATTAGACTCCCTGAACCTCAGAGAATCAGTAGGGAGAGCTGATATGACTCTTTAAGCCGGCAAACGAAAGAAATAGGAGAGGGCACCGTAACATACCCCTCCCCTTAAAATAAGAGTCATATCGGAAGAGCAGCACTCAAGAGGGCAACCTATACTCTTGCTCCCTCCGTTCCTGAAGTGTCACTCCTCCAGTTGGTGACGTGGCTCGTACCACCTTGCCAGTCACTTGCCTCATTGTATCTCCACCTCGCATAGTACCGGGTGTGATGGGTGTTCCCTGAACACCTACAAGAAATCCTCTCTCCGTGGCTACGAGTGTACTCCCACGGCTCGTTACCACTGTAAGATTCAGTGCATGCAGCGCCTCCACCGCGTCGTGCACTCCGAGATAGTCTTGCATTTCCATTGCGTCCTACAGGTACTCCATGTTTCCTCCCATGATCTCCTCTTCGCCAATCTTCTCTCTTCTCGGTTCCTCTTCTCCCATAGGTGCGTTGTCTCCTCACAGTGGCACTTGTAACCCGTACTCCATCCAGCAGCTTCCTCTCTTCCACACTAGGCTTTTGCGATGGCCCAATGCCCCTCTGGTTAGGCTGGCGCCTACCCTGGGTGTACCTATTCCCTGCTTTCTTCGTATTGCCTTTCCTATACCACTCGCTCCTTCGTTCCCGACGAACATCTTCACTCCTCCATGAGATTTTCTTCCCTGCAGACGTCTTCTTCGGTTCGTGGTTGGGCTCTTCCACCTCCCTGTGGCTCACCTCACTACGGTGGTTCGTCTTGCACCTACCACTATTCATCTGGCCGGCATAGGGTGCCTTGCGTCGTGGCTCCTCCACTCTGCCCCTCACTGCCGTTCGCTCATCCACTGAGCTTACTCTATTCACGTTTCTGTATGGAGGGAGTGCGGTCTGCAGCCTCCTCACCGCCCCAGGCGTTTGTACAGCTGCTCCTCGCCACTCCTCCACACGCATCATCAGGCTTAGTCGGAGGTCCCCGTCGGGGTTTTCCACAACCTCCGACGACCTCTCTGCACTCTCGCCCTCGTTGTCGTCGTCTCTGGCGACGTTTTCCCTGTCGAAGTCGGCTTCCTCACTATTATTTGGAGCGACTGATACCTCACCTGGCAGGGTTGTACCGCTGCTTGAAACATAGGCACTCCTGGCCCAATCGGGTTGTATCCTGCCTCCTCCGAGGTCATTACCCAGCACCATCTGTACATGCTCTAGGGGTAACTTAGGGGCTACAGCTACTATAGCTCTCTCGACTCCGTAGTCGGCAATCAGCTGTACTTCGTGAAGTGGCAACCTGTATTCCTCCCCCACACTGCGTATCCTCACCACTCCCACAGGTGAATCATTAAATTCCTTGGGGAGAATACTCCTGGTTACCATACTTATGTCAGCACCCGTATCTCGAAGCACGGCAACCTCCACTGGGTCTGACCTTCCAAACTTCACGTTGGCCCCGAAAACGAAGGGATGTTCACCCAACTTCATTTCCCAACCATTCACGTTGGGTCCACTATAATATGGGGTGTGAACAAACACTCTCTCCTCTTCCAACATTAATCCTACATTCCTTTGGAGCTCCTCACACTCGCGGGCATAATGTCCTCTCACGCCACAGTTGTAGCATCGGCTGCCTCCCCTGGGCGGCCACTCGCCAGTCCCTCTGGCGGTACCACTTGCAGACGTCCCCTGGGTCCTCCTTGGACTCCCTGTCGTCGTGTCCGGGACTGCAGCACTTGCTCCTGAGCTAGGTCCACTGCTCACAGCTTGGGGCTTCCTCCCCGCGTCTCTCGAGCTCTTGAACCACGTTACTTCATCGGGCACACTACTCTTGGGAGAGTCCCCACTCGTCCTCGCTCCTCCTGAACTCCTAAAGTTCCCTCCCGACCTGGGGTAAGGCGAGTGTCTGGGCGGCCCCTCCCTCCTGATATGTAGTGCCTCCTCCAGCATGTCGGCTCGATCCGCTGCAGCCTTCAGATCCTTAGTACCTGCTTCTCTCACCCTTACTCGCAACTCAGGATGGAGCACCGACATGAACTTCTCCATCACTATCAGTCGTTTAACATCATCCACCGACTCCGCTTCCTCCGCCTTCAACCATCGTAGGAATTTCCGTTCCATATCCCTGGCGGTCTCGGCGTAAGTCTTCCCCGACGCTCTTGTACACTCCCTGAACCGCTTCCGGTACGTCTCCGGAGTCAGCCGGAATGAATGGAGAACCGCATTCTTAATCGCGTCATAACTAGTGCACTCCTCTAGGTCCAGCATGTTATAGGCTTCCCGGGCCTCTCCAGTCAACCTGCCCTGGACCAGAGCAGCCCAATCATCTTCCGGCCACTCCTTCAGAGTCGCTATCCGTTCAAAGTGTTCGAAGAACGCCTCAGCTTCTTGTGGTTCGAACGTAGGTAAGTCACGTTCCCTTACCTTGAGGTCATCCCGCCGTGCAGGTAGTGAGGGCAGACCACGTTCAACGCGACGCAATTCGACTTCTTTCTTTGCCTTTATCTCCTCCAGTCGCAGTTGTCTCTCTCCTTCTTCTCGCTGCAGCCGAGCTTCTCGCTCCTCTCGCTGCAGCTGCAGCCGTGCTTCTCTTTCCTCTCGTCGCAGCTGGGCTTCCAGTTGCATCTTCATTATTTCCAGTTGCAGGCTCCTCTTACTACAGCTGGACCTTCCACTGCTCCCATGTTCACTGTGAATTCTCTCCACACTGGTAGGCGCTTGGGGGGGCCCTAGTCGGGACGGTTCACCTTGCGACGGCTCTCCTCGGGACGGCTCCTCTTGAGATGGCTCCTCTCCCGTCGCTTCCTCTCGAGCTGTGAGCTGTGCCATGATCTCTATCCTTCGCTCCGCTACCTTAGTCGTCCTCAACCTGATCCCAAAGTGGTTTGCCACTGGTTGGAGCTGGGCCTTGGTACACTCTTCCAAAATTCTCTCGTCCCTTGTGTCAATAAATTTCTTTACTTTGTCTTCCTCCATCTCTATATCATTGAGCATACACGACAGCACAGACAAGTTAGTAGGCACTAATTTCACCGTTTCAGTCCCTTAGCTGGTTGAGTAACAGTACCACCGAATTCACTGGCCACACTGTATTAGTACCCTGGCAACACTTGTCTTGCAATTTGGTCCACACTGTAGCTTGATCCACGCTTCCTGGCGAGGTTCCCAGTCCTTGGCTACTGGGGTTCGAATCCTGGCAAGGTCGCCAGTTCTCTTGTCACGTGGGGGGTGGGCGGTCCGGGGCTCTGCTAACACTCGGCTGCTAGGGGCTCAAAGGGCCCAAATACTCAGCCCCTCCGACTCCCTGGATTCACCGGAGTCTCCTTGGTCACACAAGAGAGGACCAACAATGCCCACCTCCGCAGGTCTTTGCTTCCACCACAAAGGGGTGCCACTGATTCACCCTGGAAGCCCTTCAGTCAACCACGGGGAAACTGCTGTTAACAGTTCCGGCCTAGACCCGTGGGGGAGTGAAGGAAGACTCAGGCTTACCTATAACCATAGCCTCTCTGAGTCTTGCCTGCCAGACAAAAAAAAAGGTTGCAGGAACTCCTTTCCCGCCTGTCTTCTCTATCTTCCTCTTAGCAAGGTCGCCAGCTGGGTTATTATATCTGCACCCCAGCAATGCAGTTCAGTGGGTGTATCATATATCGTTTGTAGCCAGAAATGTATGCTCATAGAGAAATATCACAAATGGAGGCACACTCAAACACAGTAATAAAATGTGTGGATTTACTGACGCAAATTACATGAACACACACACACAATCACAAGTAATACATGAAATGGAATATGGATGATGAGTCTGGAGATCGTCAGCCTCTTCTTCCACGACCTCCAACACTCCTTCAACTGGGCAGGAAGACAGGAGTCTCACACTCTCACAGGAGGGCCTCTTCACCACGTCGGCACCTCTTCCTCACTGTCCTGCCATCCATACACACTGTCCTCTCTGACAGTCCTGGACACAAGCTGCATTGCAGCCTATTCTACCATTAAAGCAATAAAGTCTTGCTGCCACATACACAAGTAAATATTGTGGCCTAACTAGCCTACTCATACAAGGGGTAATGGGAGGGAAAAATGATCTACCTTACACTCCTGGCTCACGACGCCTGTCCCTCGATGGTGTGATGGTCCCACGCTTCCTTGGGTCGATCCTCGACGATCCAGGGCGTTCCACAGGTCCTCAGGTGTCGTGAAGCCTTCGCGTCGTCGCCGTTCCAATCCCTGAGGTTCAGCTGCCCCAATCCTGGTTCATCGATGGGCGCTGAGCTAATCACTATTTTTCCCCACACTCGCCTCTCCCACAGGGCGTCGCTCCTTGTCCTAGGCACTGTGTCGTCCTTCCAAGATTCTCAGTGGATGTGACCCCAGTCACAGCTAGCTTGCTCGCCCACCTTCCAGACCTCAACGTCCAGCCAGCGGCGCCGCCCAGCGTCGTCGCCGACTATTTTCCAAGTTTGGGCACTTCTCTGCTCACTGAACTTGGTTCCTCTTTGGCTTCCCAGAAGCGCAGGGTCTCCAATAACTATGTTGGCGGCGATGGTCAGCTCAATCCACTGGACAAGGCTTGCAGAGCCTTCAATTCTTGAGAGCAGACCGAGGCGCGTCCTGTCGCTTCCACGGTCAGTACAACTCTGACGTTGGCGCCGCCTGGGGCACTCGGTGACGTCATGGCGGGCCCTGATTTGTCGCCCGCGACCTACGTCGGCCAATCCGCGATCGGCATAGTGTCCCTTCCACAAGGTCACATCTGCCGTAGGGGATACTGTTTCATTTATAACAGGGCGCCAATTTTCCTTTATTTACAACTTATAATATAACTTCCATGCCTTAACTGGCAGCCGGTCTGGTCGCCACATATATCATTAGACTCCCTGAACCTCAGAGAATCAGTAGGGAGAGCTGATATGACTCTTTAAGCCGGCAAACGAAAGAAATAGGAGAGGGCACCGTAACACCAGGTAACACGAAAAATGTATCCATTAAATACAATGGCTCAACAGATCACAACACAGTACATGTTACCCCGACCACAACCTACAGACCAGTGAAGACTCACGGCTCACTTGTCCTCACAGGTCAGCTAAATAATACCAACATAACCATATATCTTAAACTCTCTCGGAGTAAAGACAAATAATAAATACACTAAGTAAATAAAACAAGGTTTGGAACATGCACAGATGTTCCAGACCCTTAAAAGTTCCAGATGTTCCAGACCCTACAACACTCAGACCCTTAAAAGAGATGGAAATTTCAAGGTACTTAACCACCCCAAATATCACCACCTCCCAAGGGCACCAGAGCAAGTGAGAGGTCACTCACGTTCTTTCATCAAGCTCCTGTTAATATGGGAGAACACAGTGTCTATGTTTTTATGCACTAACACGCAAGTTAGTTAGAAACTTAAACATGCAAGTTTGAAGTTAAACCAACTTAAGACAACAACCACCACCAGTGTAACTTGGGGGGGGATGACGGGTGTTGGCTCTTCCTTCTTCCTTACCCGCCCGTATTATATTTACTTCAACTTAATTACAAGGGACCCCAGAGTTACTCTAGCCGAATCTCGCGCCACGTGGTCTTAGCCCCTCGATCGGCTAAGATTCTACAGCCCCCGTGACGTGGTACTAGACTTCTAGCAAACTCAAGGATCTCCTTGAGTTCTGCCACCTTCTGCTGCCACCACTAGACCATTAACCAGAAGCGTCAATTAATCGGGGCCTGGACCAATTAATCGATCATTAACACCCTGGGGCTTGTTCCCCAAATTACTTGGAAAAGGAGGGATAATCTACGTTAAGTGTGGGAATTATAGCAAACAAAGGGATATATGATCTCTTAAACTTCGCTTGGCTTGCGGCCTAACTAAAACTCAGACTCATGGAGACCACGTGACAAGGACATGCAACACATTCATGGAAAATAATAAAATACAGAGAACAAGCTAATTATTTATTTATTTAAAATCTAAACAACAGCTAAATGAAATCACTCCCTAACTTAACACTTCCTATTGAGGCATGAAATGAACTATTTACCTATTCAAAAACATAGCAACTATACCTTGTCAATGCAACCAGCTGATGTTATACTGATCTATTTGGAGAGATGAGGGTGGATGAGCTCTCCCGTTGTTGACCGAGTCCACACTGTCTCTACCTCGCTCTCCTCACCACTGAAGCTAGAGGGGTATTCCTATGCCAGGTTTACAAGTTCACTAAACAGGGTTTAATTAAATTGAACAACTAATCTCTGTTGTACTGAACAACCCAGATGGTTAAACTCTTATAAACTGATGGTAATCGTACAGACATCTTAGGGAAAGGCTATTTCCAATGTCAATATGGCTATTTGAACTTTGAGAATTACTAAATATGGAGAGTTTTGGTGACCCTTGACCCAGGGTCGTCAAGATTCATCCGCATCAGAGGCTAGTCCTCTGCTAGTGACGTCACTGGCGGTGACTTACTCATTATTCCAACAATTGAGAATACTCTTGATACTTGAACAGGTATATTATTGACTACAATTTGTATGAAAACTTGAGTTTCTCTAAATTACCGAATTGCGTTAAATAATTCATTATACGTTGCTTTAAGACAAAGGCGACGGCCATTTTGTAATCTTAACCGCTAATCCCTAGAGGGATGACCTTTCTTTGCTTGAGTCAGATCGAGTACCATCTGACTCCAACTTTTGTACAAGGGCGTATGCCACTGCCTCCCATACAATTACTTATTTTAAAACAGCTTCAGTTGTTACACCAGGGGACTCGAATCCTAGCCAACACAGATGCTTCACAACACCTGGCATAGCTGGTATGCCTTTAACCCACTACTCCACTCAGACCCTTAAAAGGAGATGGAAATTTTGGGGTATTTAACCACCCCAAATATCACCACCTCCCAAGGGCATTAGAGTAAGTGAGAGGTTACTCACGTTCTTTCATCAAGCTCCAGTTGATGTGAAAAACAAACTGATGTGCATGTCCGACACATCAGTTTGTTCCAATGTTATTTTTTGTAGCTACATCAAATATTTTAGATAGGACGGTGTGTCGTTATGATGTGAGCCCCAAATAACAAACCCGTAAGTCTCAATTCCCTTAGCTATGCACATTAATTTCTATGATGTTGTTGTTGTTGTTAAAGATTTAGCTACTCAGGGCGAAGTGTCCATGTAGCACGGGCTATGGTGAGCCCGTAATTGAGTTTGGTTATACATGATAACCTTTTTCCTGTGAAGTTTGGGTCTAAGTTTAAAATGGAGGAGAGGATTTCTCCATTTTCCCTGCTTATTTATCATTCTTGTTTTAGTGCACTGGTTTTAATCTTGTTTTATTAACATTATCTTGGTGGTGGATGTAGATGCAGAATGCTCACTAATGAGTCCCATTCCTCAACAGCTTTTCTAATCATTGTAGTCGCGGTGGAATGTGCATGTAATGCAGCTGCTGTCGTTGGATTAATGTTGAGTTTGATGCGCAGGCCTTCAGTAGCTTCACATTCTAGTAAGTAGTGCAATAGTGGCGCCTCTGCTTCTGTTCCACAGATATGACACTCTTTAACTATTGGGTTCATTACCTCCCAGCAGCACTTGTAGCCAAGTCTGAATCTGTGTATGACTACTGCAATGTCTCTGGATATCTTTTTGCCAGGCTTGAAAGAGGAGTAACCAGTGGCTTGTTCGTACCATATCGCACTGGATCTTCCTTCCGCTACTTTGGCTCTGTGGCGACTTTTGATAGTTGAGAATATTTTCTTCTTGATTTGCTCCTTTATCTGTGAGAAACTTGGAGGTATTTGAACCTTTACAACAGGTAGAGCAGTGGCAGTTTTTGCTAGTGAGTCTTCCTTTTCATAACCATCTATGTCAATGTGACTTGGTATCCAATTTAGGGTGATTGACAGCCCTCGATTATGGGCTTCTTTTCCTATATGTTGAATTTCTGTGAGGAGATGTATATTATCTCTGTGCTGACTGGATAACAATGCCTGGAGCGAAGATTTAGAGTCTGTATGAATGATGACATCATGTAAATTATTCTCAATTGTATAGTTTATTGCCTCCTTCAAGGCATATAATTCTGTTTGCAATGTTGAGCACCCACTATTCATGCTCCAGTAAGCTTCATGGTTGGTAGTGTAAACTGCTGCCCCAGCAGAACCTTTTTCTTGATCAACTGATCCGTATGTGAAGATGTGAGTCGTTGTGGGTCTAGAGATAGTTTCCATTTGTTGTTCTGTTGCTTCAGATTCAGATTCAGATGTTTATTCAGGTAAGGTATATACATACAAGTGATGTTACATTAATGGATTGATATATAGATAGAGCTAGTACATACAATGCCTAAAGCCACTATTACGCAATGCGTTTCGGGCAAAAATTATCTATATCTAACTTCCTTGAGCCTCTATGGGTAACATGCTGGTTTTTTAACTGGTAATCTTTCAATGATTATCTTTAGATTCGATTCTTCCCATGGAGGAGGCTGTCGAAAGTGTTGATATGGTCTATCTTCCCCTTTGTTTTTAATGGTCCATTTCAGGTACATTTTCTCTAAAATCTTGACCACATTATCCATCCATGAGCGTGTTCTATACTGTAGGTTTTTCTGAAAGGATCTCTGTATGCTGTCTTTGATTGACAGTCTGGCGGTTGTTCCAGTAAGTTTTCCTATTATGGTGGCTATCCTTTGTTTCATCCTGTTTTCTAATGCTGGTAAATTTGTTTCCATTCTAAGGTTCTCTCTACGCGTCCATATAGGTGCTCCCAGCATTGCTCTCAGAGCATCATTTTGAGACACTTCCAGTTTCTCCCATTGGTTATCACTGAGGGATGTAAGAGCAGGAGCAGCATAGTCGATGAGTGATCTAACTGCTTGAACGTAGTACATTTTGAGTACTGGTAGAGATGCACCATCTCTAAGACTGGTCAGGGAGCGCAAAGCTGAGTTTCTGGCTTTACAGCGTTGCCGAAGATATTAAATTTCTTGAGTGAATTTCAACTGGTTGTCTATTATGACTCCTCGGTATTGAAAAGAGGTAACCCACTCAATTTCTTGTCCTTGTATTGCCAGTCTGATGTCTTGAGTTCTCATTTTAACGGTCATTGCTTTTGTTTTATTGCTGTTTATTTTCACTGCTATACGTTCCGCTTCCTTGCTGATAATATCTAGGCATTTTTGTGCATGGTTCCTTGCGCCTTTGCCATTGATGATGACTACAAAGTCGTCTGCATAGTTAAGAAGTTTGGCTTTTGGTAGCTTGAGCTTCATGAATTGTTCCATGAGACAGTTGAAGAGGAAAGGGCTTAGTATTCCTCCTGCGGAGTTCCATTTTCCAGCCTCTTTGAGGTCGATGTTTTTCCTTGGAATTTGACTTTAGCTTCTCGGTTAAGCAGGCTTCCTTTGGCAAAAGCAAGAGCGTGTCCTTTGATTTCCTTATCCACAAGGCAGCACAGTGTAGCTGGAGCACTGGCTAACTCGAAGGCTTTTTCAAGGTCTAGAAAAATAAGGATTCCAGGTTTGTCATTGATTTTATTCAGGAGGGAGGTAAGGCATTCTGTGGTTCCAACACCTTTTCTGTAAGCAAACATATTTTGGTGTAGTGAATTGGCTTTCCATTCAATTCGATTAAGGGCCATTCTTTCTGCAGTTTTAGCCAGACAGCTTGTTAATGAGATGGGTCTTGGATTTCCTGGGTCTTTAGGTTTTGGAATGGGTACTATAATTGCACTGTTCCAAGAGAGTGGTCGGGTTCTTGTCACCCATACTCTGTTGATGAGATTCAAGAAGGCTTCTTCACCCTTTTCTCCTAACTTGGCCAGCATGTTTTAAGTGATTTTGTCCTCGCCTGGAGCTGTATTTTTAGTTTTCTTTGTAGCACTTCTGAGTTCTTTCAGATTGAAAGGTTGGTCTAGTTCGTCAGGTAGGGCTAAAGCATCATCTATTTTTTTCCATCTTGCTGCTTGAAGTCTTTGTTGGTGAGTCAGAGTTGCTTGAGGAAGTTGAGTGGAACTGGCTCTTGAAGCAAATAGATTTGCTAGCCTTTCTGCTTCTTGCTCTGGATGAACATAGTGCGGCGGAGCAGGAGGCGATTTTCCTTTGGCCTTGTTGATCTGCCTCCAGATGTCGCCCAAGGACGTATGCTGATTTAGCTTGGCACACCACTCGAGCCATTTTTCTTCTCTGATTTTTGCTGTTTCTTCGTGCACATGATCTCGGACAGCTCTAAGAAGTCCTAGATTAGCTTCGGTTCTATCTCTTCTGAAATTCTTTCGTGCACAATTTAGTCTGTTATGTAGTTCTCTGATCCTATCACAGTAATACCAATGGTCCTTATGTTGTTGGGTGATTGTTTTCCTCTTGGGGATGGCGTGATTTGCTGCTCTATGTATTGCATTTACTAAATCTTTTTTTTCCATTTCTTCGGTGTTGTCAGGAGGAGTGTAGTTTTGGTGCCAAGTTTCGAGAGCTTCCTGAAACTTCGTCCAATCTGCCTTGATAAAGTCCCATCCGGGCTCGGGAGCTGGAGGTCTGGGAGGTAGTGCTATATTAATAACTGTTTTTGTAGCAAAGTGGTCACTAGTCAGAACATGATCCACTGACCAGTGACACAACTCATAAATACTGGTGGAGACAAACGTGAGATCCAACTTTCCCCCTCCAGTGTGGGTTGGTTCCGTCGAATTAAGCAGACTGATTTCAGGCACTTCATCCAAAAGGTGTTCAATATGTCTTCCGTTGGCGTCGGTTCTTGGTGAATCAAGAAGTAATTCACTATGAGCGTTGAAGTCACCAGAGATGATAGTAGGTGTAGTGACTGCTATTTCAAAGATTGTTGAGAGATCTATGTCATGTTCTCTCTGGCTCTTGTATACATTGAAGATGGACAGCGTTGAGTTCCTCATAGTGAGCTTAACTCCCATAATTTCGACGTTTCTCGCCACAGTTGGGCAGGTCTGTGATTGCTGTGGCATTGATATGATTTCTTACTAGAATTGAAATGCCTCTGGTGCCACCTTGTGCCATAGGGCTTTGGAATCCTTGATATCCTGGGATATTGATATATCTGCCAGTCCTGGTGAGTGTTTCTTGAAGTAGAACAATATCAATGCTATCCTTGAGAAGCACTGCTCTGAGTAATGTGCTTTGCTTTTGAATCCTTGAATATTCCCTTGTATAATTTTGAGATTGTCCTTTTTTCCGTTATAGTGGAATTATTGAGTCTATAGTTTTTACAGTACTGGTTTTCCCGACGGTTTGTGTCTTCTTGGCTAGAGTGGAGACTTTCTTCTTGGTGGGTGAGGAGACTCTTGGTTGGGTTGAAGCGTCTTTGCTACATCCAGCTACTGGGGCATTTGATGATGTAGGGATCATCATTTCTGCTTGGGAGGTCTTGGAGGCAACGGCAGGTATGTTCGTTTTGCTGCCTTGATCTATTCTGTTGCTGTTTGTTAGTAGAGTAGTTCTTCTTTGTTTCCAGCAGTTGTTGGAGGCCCTGTCCTTGCTCAGACTAGAAGGATTTGGTGCGTCAGACTGTTGCTGATCTTCATTTATTCTAACTTGCCGAGGGGTGTACCACTGGCTTTTTACCGAGGGTCTGGTCGATTTGGGGTCTAGAAGTTGTTACTTTGGGTTGCTGGGTTGATCCGAAAGCTAGTATTCTTTTTACCCTTTCTGGACATCGTTTGTTCCAGGCGTGATGTGTATCCCCGCAGTTCGGGCATTTTGCTTTCGTTTGTTTGCCTTCTTTGTGCAGATTCTTGCATATGTCGGTGTTGTGGAGCTCGCTGCATACACCACATCGTTCCGGGCCTCTGCAGCCATCTTTGTGGTGGCCGAAGCGCTGACATCTGTAACAGCGCATGGGTTCTGGGTTGTACAGTCTCAGCCTGAATTGACCATAGATCCCAACACTCAGAGTGTTGATGCGAGGTCCTTTTATTGTTACAAGAACCTGTCTTGTTTCAATATTGTTGTGCTTGCATCTTTCCGCCGTTGTGACATTTGGGCATTCTAGGAGTCTGTTTGCATGAACTTCGACCGGGAAATTTTGAGCTATCATTTTGGTGATTTTTTTCTTCTGGTTTCAGTTCCACTAGGTGTTCTGTGTTCCTGAGGTTTGTGATTATATCCGGATTAGCTGTGGATATGTTATATCTACCTCTAATGTCGGGCTTAGCTCTAAGATCTGATCCGGGATTATTCTTTTCCAGTGCGGCAATGTATGCATAAGTGGGACCATCTACTGGTTTTTTGGTTATGAATATGGTCCTTGGCATTGGTTTGGGTGCTGCTCTTGAGTTCTGGTTGGCTTCTAGTTTGGTTTCTTCGGTTCTTCTTAGTTTGTTTGCCTTTCCGTTGCCTACAAGTTGCCACGGTGCTTCCTTTAGGGATGGGTCGTCTTCAGCAATTTTCCTTGCTCTTGCTGCTATATCACTGTGTCCTTCTGACGTTAATAATTCAAGAAGGATGGTTAGGAAAGTCGTATCCTGGGGAGACATGGTTACACTGTGCTAAAAGAGTAACTGAGGGAGTGACTGTAACTGTGTACTGCTACACTCAGCGACTGAGCTCTATGAAGCACTCATAGAGCTCAGTATTCTATCCTCAAGTATTAATTTCTATGAATACTTGAGGAATTATATATTCTCCAATAGATTTTACATGTGAATCATCTTTCACGTGGAGTACAGATGCAAGCAAGACAATATCTTCCGCAACGCTCAGGTGTTTCCTGAGAAGCCTGAAGAAAAACGTTTTAGGCGACGAGTATACGAGTTTATGGAATGATTACAACTATCTCTGCTTACAGCTAAGTTGTCTTTATAGCTTTCATAGATAGATCGTAGTATTAGTAATTGATTTATTAATATCATGTTCTTACATATTATTTATATATATATATATATATATATATATATATATATATATATATATATATATATATATATATATATATATATACATATATATGTGAATATTTGAATTAATGTATATTAATGCCCGAAACGCTTTGCGTAATAGTGGCTTTAGGCAATGTATGTACTAGCTCTACCTATAAGTCAACCAATCTTTGTAAAAAATTTCTTGTATGTATGTACCTTACGTAAATAAACATTTATTTTATTTATATTTATTTATATTAGTATTTCATTATTTTAAATACTATAACTTCTATTTACTTATTAAATCCCCCAAAATCTAAGGGGGGGGGGGATTTGACTCTACGTTTTAGAGTAACTACAGTTCATTTATTATACATTAATAGATTTCAAATACTTTAATATAAGAGATCCATAGGCACTGGTTCTCCAATTTTATTTCCTTTTCTCAAGGATGGTCCTTCGACTAATTTATAAGAATTATTATTAATACATTGGAGCCAGTTTTCCCCACAGTTACTGAGGTGGTGTGTGTGTTAGTGAGGTGGTGTGTGTTGGTGAGGTGGTGTGTGTGTGTGTTGGTGAGGTGGTGTGTGTGTGTTGGTGAGGTGGTGTGTGTGTGTTGGTGAGGTGGTGTGTGTGTGTTGGTGAGGTGGTGTGTGTGTGTTGGTGAGGTGGTGTGTGTGTGTGTGTTGGTGAGGTGGTGTGTGTTGGTGAGGTGGTGTGTGTGTGTTGGTGAGGTGGTGTGTGTGTGTTGGTGAGGTGGTGTGTGTGTGTTAGTGAGGTGGTGTGTGTGTGTGTTAGTGAGGTGGTGTGTGTTGGTGAGGTGGTGTGTGTGTTGGTGAGGTGGTGTGTGTGTGTGTTGGTGAGGTGGTGTGTGTGTTGGTGAGGTGGTGTGTGTGTTGGTGAGGTGGTGTGTGTGTGTGTTGGTGAGGTGGTGTGTGTGTGTTGGTGAGGTGGTGTGTGTGTGTTGGTGAGGTGGTGTGTGTGTTGGTGAGGTGGTGTGTGTGTGTTGGTGAGGTGGTGTGTGTGTTGGTGAGGTGGTGGTGTGTGTTGGTGAGGTGGTGGTGTGTGTTGGTGAGGTGGTGTGTGTGTTGGTGAGGTGGTGCATGTGTTGGAGAGGTGGTGTGTGTGTTGGCGAGGTGGTGTGTGTGTTGGTGAGGTGGTGTGTGTGTGTTGGTGAGGTGGTGTGTGTGTTGGTGAGGTGGTGGTGTGTGTTGGTGAGGTGGTGGTGTGTGTTGGTGAGGTGGTGTGTGTGTTGGTGAGGTGGTGCATGTGTTGGTGAGGTGGTGTGTGTGTTGGTGAGGTGGTGTGTGTGTTGGTGAGGTGGTGGTGTGTGTTGGTGAGGTGGTGGTGTGTGTTGGTGAGGTGGTGTGTGTGTTGGTGAGGTGGTGTGTGTGTGTTGGTGAGGTGGTGTGTGTGTTGGTGAGGTGGTGTGTGTGTTGGTGAGATGGTGTGTGCGTGTTGGTGAGGCGATGTTTGTGTTGGTGAGGTGGTGTGTGTGTTAGTGAGGTGGTGTGTGTGTGTGTGTGTTGGTGAGGCGATGTTTGTGTTGGTGAGGTGGTGTGTGTGTGTTGGTGAGGTGGTGTGTGTTGGTGAGGTGGTGTGTGTTGGTGAGGTGGTGTGTGTGTTGGTGAGGTGGTGTGTGTTGGTGAGGTGGTGTGTGTTGGTGAGGTGGTGTGTGTGTTGGAGAGGTGGTGTGTGTTGGTGAGGTGGTGTGTGTTGGTGAGGTGGTGTGTGTTGGTGAGGTGGTGTGTGTGTTGGTGAGGTGGTGTGTGTGTTGGTGAGGTGGTGTGTGTTGGTGAGGTGGTGTGTGTGTTGGTGAGGTGGTGTGTGTGTTGGTGAGGTGGTGTGTGTTGGTGAGGTGGTGTGTGTGTTGGTGAGGTGGTGTGTGTGTTGGTGAGGCGATGTTTGTGTTGGTGAGGTGGTGTGTGTGTGTGTTGGTGAGGTGGTGTGTGTGTGTGTTGGTGAGGTGGTGTGTGTGTGTGTTGGTGAGGTGGTGTGTGTGTGTGTGTTGGTGAAGTGGTGTGTGTGTGTGTGTTGGTGAAGTGGTGTGTGTGTTGGTGAGGTGGTGTGTGTGTGTGTTGGTGAAGTGGTGTGTGTGTTGGTGAGGTGGTGTGTGTGTGTGTTGGTGAGGTGGTGTGTGTGTGTGTTGGTGAGGTGGTGTGTGTTTGTGTGTGTTTGTGTGTGTTGGTGAGGTGGTGTGTGTGTGTGTGTTGGTGAGGTGGTGTGTGTGTGTGTGTTGGTGAGGTGGTGTGTGTGTCTGTTGGTGAGGTGGTGTGTGTGTGTGTGTGTGTGTTGGTGAGGTGGTGTGTGTGTGTGTGTGTTGGTGAGGTGGTGTGTGTGTGTGTGTTGGTGAGGTGGTGTGTGTTGGTGAGGTGGTGTGTGTGTGTTGGTGAGGCGGTGTGTGTGTTAGTGAGGTGGTGTGTGTGTTGGTGAGGTGGTGTGTGTGTGTGTTAGTGAGGTGGTGTGTGTGTGTGTGTTAGTGAGGTGGTGTGTGTGTGTTAGTGAGGTGGTGTGTGTGTGTTAGTGAGGTGGTGTGTGTGTGTTGGTGAGGTGGTGTGTGTGTTGGTGAGATGGTGTGTGTGTGTGTGTGTGTTGGTGAGGTGGTGTGTGTGTTGGTGAGGTGGTGTGTGTGTTAGTGAGGTGTGTGTGTGTTGGTGAGGTGGTGTGTGTGTTGGTGGTGTGTGTGTGTGTTGGTGAGGTGGTGTGTGTGTTGGTGAGGTGGTGTGTGTGTTGGTGAGGCGGTGTGTGTGTTAGTGAGGTGGTGTGTGTGTGTTGGTGAGGTGGTGTGTGTGTGTGTGTTGGTGAAGCGGTGTGTGTGTTAGTGAGGTGGTGTGAGTGTGTGTTAGTGAGGTGGTGTGAGTGTGTGTTAGTGAGATGGTGTGTGTGTGTGTTAGTGAGGTGGTGTGTGTGTGTTAGTGAGGTGGTGTGTGTGTGTGTTAGTGAGGTGGTGTGTGTGTGTTAGTGAGGTGGTGTGTGTGTGTTGGTGAGGTGGTGTGTGTGTGTGTATTGGTGAGGTGGTGTGTGTGTTGGTGAGGTGGTGTGTGTGTTAGTTTGGTGTGTGTGTGTTGGTGAGGTGGTGTGTGTGTTGGTGAGGTGGTGTGTGTGTTAGTGAGGTGTGTGTGTGTTGGTGAGGTGGTGTGTGTGTAAGTGAGGTGTGTGTGTGTTGGTGAGGTGGTGTGTGTGTAAGTGAGGTGTGTGTGTGTTGGTGAGGTGGTGTGTGTGTTGGTGAGGTGTGTGTGTGTTGGTGTGGGAAAATCCTAGCAGTGTTAATTCTTTTTCATTTATAAATTATTACATATTTACTTTATTTTTTAATTGACTTTTATATTATATTATTTTTATTTGATTATTTTTCTTCTGAGTTAGTTCTTAGTTCTCAGTTAGTAAGTAAATAAGTAAGTAAATAAGTAATAAGTTAATTAATAGTGAGTGGAGTGTATATTCTGATTCAGCTGCTTTTGAACTTCTCACACAATTGGAGGGACAACTTGTAGCTTAAACCACTTAGAGGTGGCTCCTTCATAAACCACAAATTGTTTACCTAGTCTTTGATATATAAATTATAAATCATACCACATATGGTGGTCTAATCTACTATTATATCAGCAAATTAAATTAATAACTACTAATACTATGTCTACAGTATTAAACAAAAGGGGCTTAGCTGTTCCTGTTGATGGGGCCTGCTAAGGCTGTGTAATTGTTGCATCAAATGAGGGTGTGGCCCTGTGCCTCTGAGTGCCACGTAATGGCGGCTATCTGGAGGCCTACGAAGCTTGATGTACAGCTAGTGGTAGCAATTTCTATAATTATGTTGGAAGCCAGCTTCCTGCCTCACTAACTTCCTCACAATTACCTGTTTGGGATGTAAGGAATTAATAATGGTTCCCTAAACATATAAATACAAGTATGACATTGAATAAGAGGAGCTGTGTAATGTAGAGTACGTAAGTGTTAGGGATTTTCAACCCACAGTATAACCACCTACCTATTTATGTTATATAAAATGGCCCGAATATATGCAAAATACTTGGTAAGACGGGTACTGGTGTTGAGAGGTTGTTGTGCTGGTTGCTCGCTTGTTGACATGTAGTCTGGGTAGTTATACCAGTTATACCAGCTCAAATGGAGGGAGCCATCTCTACAGCGAGTTGTTTTGTTATGATTCTGGTACGTGACGACGCTCCAGGGGAGAAGACCCAAAATATTTGGTGGTTCTATTTATGTTTAAGGAATAGAGAGTTAAGCTATATTTCTGGTGTTGGAAATTATATTCATTCCCAGTGAACACTTTTTTATTAAGTATAAACACTAGACTGTTTTTTTAAAAGAGATGAGATATATAATATACGTCTTGTTGTATGACGTCATGGAATACCCGTTCTCTTTTCCTTTATCCGGGTAACTTATGTTATTATGTGTGTCCCCGATAGTTGGTGAGGTGGTGTGTGTACTAACTTATTTGTGCTTGCGGGGGTTGAGCTCTTGCTCTCTGGTCCCCGCCTCTCAACTGTCAATCAACTGGTGTACAGGTTCCTGAGCCTACTGGGCTCTGTCATATCTGCATTTGAAACTGTGTATGGAGTCAGACTCCACCACATCACTGCCTAATGTATTCCATCCGTTAACTACTCTGACACTGAAAAAGTTCTTTCTAACGTCCCTGTGGCTCATTTAGGTACTCAATTTCCACCTGTGTCCCCTTGTTCATGTACCACCCTTGTTAAACAGTTTATCCTTAACAACTCTCCTCTGAGAATTTTGTAAGTGGTGATCATGTCTTCCTTTACTTTTTTTCTTCCAGGATCGTGAGGTGCATTTCAGGCAGCCTTTCCTTGTAATTCATGCCTCTTAGTTCTGGGACTAGCCTAGTGGCATACCTCTGAACTTTTTGCAGCTTCGTCTTGTGCTTGACAAGGTACGGGCGCTATGCTGGGGTCGCATACTCCAGGATTGGTCTTACATTTCCGGAATACAAAGTTCTGAATGATTCCTTACACAGGTTCCTGAAGGCTGTTCTGATGTTAGCCAGCCTCGCGTATGCCGCAGATGTAATTCTCTTTATGTGGGCTTCAGGAGACAGGTTTGGTGTGATGTCAACGCCTAGGTCTTACCCTCTGTCCGTTTCATGAAGTACTTCATCTCCTATTCGGTATCCTGTGTCTGGCCTCCTGTTTCCACCGCCTTTTTTCATTACCTTGCATTTACTTGGGTTGAACTTAAGTAGCCATTTGTCAGCCTAATCATTCAGTCTGTCTAGGTCATCTTGTAACCTCCTATCTTCCTCTGTTTTAATCCTCCTCATAATTTTTGCATCATCAGCAAACAGTGAGAGGTACGATTCTATACCCTCTTGGAGATCATTCACATATATCAGAAAAAGTATATGTCTAAGGACTGAACCCTGCGGGACTCCACTGGTGACGTCTCGCCAATCTGAGACCTCACCCCTTACAGTGACTCGTTATCTTCTACTGCTTAGGTACTCCCTTATCCAATGGAGTACCTTCCCTTTCACTCCTGCCTGCATCTCCAGATTTTTTGTTAGCCTCTTGTGTGGTACTGTGTCAAAGGCTTTCTGGCAATCCAAAAATATGCAGTCTCCCCACCCTTCTCTTTCTTGCCTGATTTTTGTTGCCTGGTCGTAGAATTCAATTAACCCTGTAAGGCAGGACTTGCCAGCCCTGAACCCATGTTGATGCTGTGTTACAAAGTTCCTTCACTCCAGATGTTCCACTAGCTTTCTTCGCACAATCTTCTCCATCAGCTTGCATGGTATGCAGGTTAGGGACACTGGCCTGTAATTCAGTGCCTCCTGTCTATCCCCTTTCTTGTATATCGGGACTAAATTTGCTGCTTTCCAAATTTTCGGCAGTTCCCCTGTTGCCAGGGATTGTGTTGGTGAGGTAGTGTACTCACCTAGTTGTGCTTGCGGGGGTTGAACTCTTTGGTCCTGCCTCTCAACCGTCAATCAACAGGTGTACACGTTCCTGAGCCTACTGGGCTCTATCATATCTACACTTGAAACTGTGTATGGAGTCAGCCTCCACCACATCACTCCCTAATGCATTCCATTTGTCAACCACTCTGACACTAAAAAAGTTCTTTCTAATATCTCTGTGGCTCATTTGGGTATGAGTGTATTGGTGAGGTGGTGTGTGTGTGTTGGTGAGGTGGTGTGTGTTGGTGAGGTGGTGTGTGTTGGTGAGGTGGTGTGAGTTGGTGTGGTGGTGTGTGTTGGTGAGGTGGTGTGTGTTGGTGTGGTGGTGTGTGTTGGTGAGGTGGTGTGTGTTGGTGAGGTGGTGTGTGTTGGTGAGGTGGTGTGTGTGTGTGTTGGTGAGGTGGTGTGTGTGTGTTGGTGAGGTGGTGTGTGTTGGTGAGGTGGTGTGTGTTGGTGAGGTGGTGTGTGTTGGTGTGGTGGTGTGTGTTGGTGAGGTGGTGTGTGTTGGTGAGGTGGTGTGTGTTGGTGAGGTGGTGTGTGTGTGTATTGGTGAGGTGGTGTGTGTGTGTTGGTGAGGTGGTGTGTGTGTGTTGGTGAGGTGGTGTGTGTTGGTGAGGTAGTGTGTGTGTGTGTTGGTGAGGTGGTGTGTGTGTGTGTGTTGGTGAGGTGGTGTGTGTTGGTGAGGTGGTGTGTGTTGGTGAGGTGGTGTGTGTTGGTGTGGTGGTGTGTGTTGGTGAGGTGGTGTGAGTTGGTGAGGTGGTGTGTGTTGGTGAGGTGGTGTGTGTGTGTGTATTGGTGAGGTGGTGTGTGTGTATTGGTGAGGTGGTGTGTGTGTGTTGGTGAGGTGGTGTGTGTGTGTTGGTGAGGTGGTGTGTGTGTGTTGGTGAGGTGGTGTGTGTTGGTGAGGTGGTGTGTGTTGGTGAGGTGGTGTGTGTTGGTGTGGTGGTGTGTGTTGGAGAGGTGGTGTGTGTTGGTGAGGTGGTGTGTGTTGGTGAGGTGGTGTGTGTTGGTGAGGTGGTGTGTGTTGGTGAGGTGGTGTGTGTTGGTGTGGTGGTGTGTGTTGGTGTGGTGGTGTGTGTTGGTGAGGTGGTGTGTGTTGGTGAGGCGGTGTGTGTTGGTGAGGTGGTGTGTGTGTGTTAGTGAGGTGGTGTGTGTGTGTTAGTGAGGTGGTGTGTGTTGGTGAGGTGGTGTGTGTGTGTGTATTGGTGAGGTGGTGTGTGTGTGTTGGTGAGGTGGTGTGTGTGTGTTGGTGAGGTGGTGTGTGTGTGTTGGTGAGGTGGTGTGTGTGTGTTGGTGAGGTGGTGTGTGTTGGTGAGGTGGTGTGTGTTGGTGAGGTGGTGTGTGTTGGTGTGGTGGTGTGTGTTGGTGAGGTGGTGTGTGTTGGTGAGGTGGTGTGTGTTGGTGAGGTGGTGTGTGTTGGTGAGGTGGTGTGTGTTGGTGTGGTGGTGTGTGTTGGTGAGGTGGTGTGTGTTGGTGAGGTGGTGTGTGTGTGTTGGTGAGGTAGTGTGTGTGTGTTGGTGAGGTGGTGTGTGTGTGTTGGTGAGGTGGTGTGTGTGTGTTGGTGAGGTGGTGTGTGTTGGTGAGGTGGTGTGTGTGTGTTGGTGAGGTGGTGTGTGTGTGTTGGTGAGGTGGTGTGTGTTGGTGAGGTGGTGTGTGTTGGTGAGGTGGTGTGTGTTGGTGTGGTGGTGTGTGTTGGTGTGGTGGTGTGTGTTGGTGAGGTGGTGTGTGTTGGTGAGGTGGTGTGTATTGGTGTGGTGGTGTGTGTTGGTGTGGTGGTGTGTGTTGGTGAGGTGGTGTGTGTTGGTGAGGTGGTGTGTGTGGTGGTGTGTGTGTTGGTGAGGTGGTGTGTGTTGGTGTGTGTTGGTGAGGTGGTGTGTGTGGTGTGTGTGTTGGTGAGGTGGTGTGTGTTGGTGAGGTGTTGTGTGTTGGTGTGGTGGTGTGTGTGTTGGTGAGGTGGTGTGTGTTGGTGTGGTGGTGTGTGTGTTGGTGTGGTGGTGTGTGTTGATGAGGTGGTGTGTGTTGGTGAGGTGGTGTGTGTGTTTGTTGGTGAGGTGCTGTGTGTGTTGGTGTGGTGGTGTGTGTTGGTGTGGTGGTGTGTGTTGGTGTGGTGGTGTGTGTTGGTGAGGTGGTGTGTGTTGGTGAGGTGGTGTGTATTGGTGTGGTGGTGTGTGTTGGTGTGGTGGTGTGTGTTGGTGAGGTGGTGTGTGTTGGTGAGGTGGTGTGTGTTGGTGTGGTGGTGTGTGTTGGTGTGATGGTGTGTGTTGGTGAGGTGGTGTGTGTGTTGGTGAGGTGGTGTATGTGTGTTGGTGAGGTGGAGTGTGTTGGTGTGGTGGTGTGTGTTGGTGAGGTGGTGTGTGTTGGTGAGGTGGTGTGTGTGTTGGTGTGGTGGTGTGTGTGTTGGTGTGGTGGTGTGTGTGTTGGTGAGGTGGTGTGTGTTGGTGAGGTGGTGTGTGTTGGTGAGGTGGTGTGTGTGTTGGTGTGGTGGTGTGTGTTGGTGAGGTGGTGTGTGTTGGTGAGGTGGTGTGTGTTGGTGAGGTGGTGTGTGTTGGTGAGGTGGTGTGTGTTGGTGAGGTGGTGTGTGTTGGTGAGGTGGTGTGTATTGGTGTGGTGGTGTGTGTTGGTGAGGTGGTGTGTGTTGGTGAGGTGGTGTGTGTTGGTGAGGTGGTGTGTGTGGTGGTGTGTGTGTTGGTGAGGTGGTGTGTGTTGGTGAGGTGGTGTGTGTGGTGGTGTGTGTGTTGGTGAGGTGGTGTGTGTGTTGGTGAGGTGGTGTGTGTTGGTGTGGTGGTGTGTGTGTTGGTGAGGTGGTGTGTGTTGGTGTGGTGGTGTGTGTGTTGGTGTGGTGGTGTGTGTGTTGGTGAGGTGGTGTGTGTGTTGGTGAGGTGGTGTGTGTTGGTGAGGTGGTGTGTGTTGGTGTGGTGGTGTGTGTTGGTGAGGTGGTGTGTGTTGGTGAGGTGGTGTGTGTTGGTGAGGTGGTGTGTGTGTGTTGGTGAGGTGGTGTGTGTGTGTTGGTGAGGTGGTGTGTGTGTGTTGGTGAGGTGGTGTGTGTTGGTGAGGTGGTGTGTGTGTGTTGGTGAGGTGGTGTGTGTGTGTTGGTGAGGTGGTGTGTGTTGGTGAGGTGGTGTGTGTGTGTTGGTGAGGTGGTGTGTGTGTGTTGGTGAGGTGGTGTGTGTTGGTGAGGTGGTGTGTGTTGGTGAGGTGGTGTGTGTTGGTGAGGTGGTGTGTGTGTGTATGTGAGGTGGTGTGTGTTGGTGAGGTGGTGTGTGTTGGTGTGGTGGTGTGTGTTGGTGAGGTGGTGTGTGTTGATGAGGTGGTGTGTATTGGTGTGGTGGTGTGTGTTGGTGTGGTGGTGTGTGTTGGTGAGGTGGTGTGTGTGTGTTGGTGAGGTGGTGTGTGTGTGTTGGTGAGGTGGTGTGTGTGTGTTGGTGAGGTGGTGTGTGTTGGTGAGGTGGTGTGTGTGTGTTGGTGAGGTGGTGTGTGTTGGTGAGGTGGTGTGTGTTGGTGAGGTGGTGTGTGTTGGTGTGGTGGTGTGTGTTGGTGTGGTGGTGTGTGTTGGTGAGGTGGTGTGTGTTGGTGAGGTGGTGTGTATTGGTGTGGTGGTGTGTGTTGGTGTGGTGGTGTGTGTTGGTGAGGTGGTGTGTGTTGGTGAGGTGGTGTGTGTGTTGGTGAGGTGGTGTGTGTTGGTGAGGTGGTGTGTGTGGTGGTGTGTGTGTTGGTGAGGTGGTGTGTGTTGGTGTGTGTTGGTGAGGTGGTGTGTGTTGGTGTGGTGGTGTGTGTGTTGGTGAGGTGGTGTGTGTTGGTGTGGTGGTGTGTGTGGTGGTGTGTGTGTTGGTGAGGTGGTGTGTGTGTTGGTGAGGTGGTGTGTGTTGGTGAAGTGGTGTGTGTGGTGGTGTGTGTGTTGGTGAGGTGGTGTGTGTTGGTGTGTGTTGGTGAGGTGGTGTGTGTTGGTGTGGTGGTGTGTGTGTTGGTGTGGTGGTGTGTGTGTTGGTGAGGTGGTGTGTGTTGGTGTGGTGGTGTGTGTGTTGGTGTGGTGGTGTGTGTGTTGGTGAGGTGGTGTGTGTGTTGGTGAGGTGGTGTGTGTTGGTGTGGTGGTGTGTGTTGATGAGGTGGTGTGTGTTGGTGAGGTGGTGTGTGTGTTTGTTGGTGAGGTGGTGTGTGTGTTGGTGTGTTGGTGTGGTGGTGTGTGTTGGTGAGGTGGTGTGTGTTGGTGAGGTGGTGTGTATTGGTGTGGTGGTGTGTGTTGGTGTGGTGGTGTGTGTTGGTGTGGTGGTGTGTGTTGGTGAGGTGGTTTGTGTTGGTGAGGTGGTGTGTGTTGGTGTGGTGGTGTGTGTTGGTGTGGTGGTGTGTGTTGGTGTAGTGTGTTTTGGTGAGGTGGTGTGTGTTGGTGAGGTGGTGTGTGTTGGTGAGGTGGTTTGTGTGTTGGTGAGGTGGTGTATGTGTGTTGGTGAGGTGGAGTGTGTTGGTGTGGTGGTGTGTGTTGGTGAGGTGGTGTGTGTGTTGGTGTGGTGGTGTGTGTGTTGGTGAGGTGGTGTGTGTTGGTGAGGTGGTGTGTGTGTTGGTGTGGTGGTGTGTGTTGGTGTGTGTTGGTGAGGTGGTGTGTGTTGGTGTGGTGGTGTGTGTGTTGGTGAGGTGGTGTGTGTTGGTGAGGTGGTGTGTGTGTTGGTGTGGTGGTGTGTGTTGGTGTGTGTTGGTGAGGTGGTGTGTGTTGGTGTGGTGGTGTGTGTGTTGGTGAGGTGGTGTGTGTTGGTGTGGTGGTGTGTGTGGTGGTGTGTGTGTTGGTGAGGTGGTGTGTGTGTTGGTGAGGTGGTGTGTGTTGGTGTGGTGGTGTGTGTTGGTGTGGTGGTGTGTGTTGATGAGGTGGTGTGTGTTGGTGAGGTGGTGTGTGTGTTTGTTGGTGAGGTGGTGTGTGTGTTGGTGTGGTGGTGTGTGTTGGTGTGGTGGTGTGTGTTGGTGAGGTGGTGTGTGTTGGTGAGGTAGTGTGTATTGGTGTGGTGGTGTGAGTTGGTGTGGTGGTGTGTGTTGGTGAGGTGGTGTGTGTTGGTGAGGTGGTGTGTGTTGGTGTGGTGGTGTGTGTTGGTGTGGTGGTGTGTGTTGATGAGGTAGTGTGTGTTGGTGAGGTGGTGTGTGTGTGTTGGTGAGGTGGTGTGTGTGTGTGTGTGTTGGTGAGGTGGTGTGTGTGTGTGTTGGTGAGGAGGTGTGTGTTGGTGAGGTGGTGTGTGTGTGTGTGTTGGTGAGGTGGTGTGTTGGTGAGGTGGTGTGTTGGTGAGGTGGTGTGTGTTGGTGTGGTGGTGTGTGTTGGTGAGGGTGGTGTGTGTGTGTTGGTGTGGTGTGTGTGTGTTGGTGAGGTTGTGTGTGTTGGTGAGGTGGTGTGTGTGTTGGTGTGGTGGTGTGTGTTGGTGAGGTGGTGTGTGTTGGTGAGGTGGTGTGTGTTGGTGAGGTGGTGTGTGTTGGTGTGGTGGTGTGTGTTGGTGAGGTGGTGTGTGTTGGTGAGGTGGTGTGTGTGTTTGTTGGTGAGGTGGTGTGTGTTGCTGAGGTGGTGTGTGTTGGTGTGGTGGTGTATGTTGGTGAGGTGGTGTGTGTTGGTGAGGTGGTGTGTGTTGGTGTGGTGGTGTGTGTTGATGAGGTGGTGTGTGTTGGTGAGGTGGTGTGTTGGTGTGTGTGTGTGTTGGTGAGGTGGTGTGTGTGTGTGTTGGTGAGGTGGTGTGTGTGTGTTGGTGAGGTGGTGTGTGTGTGTGTTGGTGAGGTGGTGTGTGTTGGTGAGGTGGTGTGTGGTGGTGTGTGTTGGTGAGGGTGGTGTGTGTGTGTTGGTGTGGTGTGTGTGTTGGTGAGGTGGTGCGTGTTGGTGAGGTGGTGTGTGTTGGTGTGGTGGTTACCTGGTTGATGGGGTTCTGGGAGTTCTTCTACTCCCCAAGCCCGGCCCGAGGCCAGGCTCGACTTGTGAGAGTTTGGTCCACCAGGCTGTTGCTTGGAGCGGCCCGCAGGGCCACGTACCCACCACAGCCCGGCTGATCCGGAACTTCTCTTAGAAAACCGTCCAGTTTTCTCTTGAAGATGTCCACGGTTGTTCCGGCAATATTTCTTATGCTCGCTGGGAGGACGTTGAACAACCGCGGACCCCTGATGTTTATACAGTGCTCTCTGTGGTGTGTGTTGGTGAGGTGGTGTGTGTTGGTGAGGTGGTGTGTGTTGGTGAGGTGGTGTGTGTTGGTGAGGTGGTGTGTGTTGGTGAGGTGGTGTGTGTTGGTAAGGTGGTGTGTGTTGGTGAGGTGGTGTGTGTCGGTGAGGTGGTGTGTGTTGGTGAGGTGGTGTGTGTGTGTTGGTGAGGTGGTGTGTGTTGGTGAGGTGGTGTGTGTGTTGGTGTGGTGATGTGTGTTGGTGAGGTGGTGTGTATTGGTGTGGTGGTGTGTGTTGGTGAGGTGGTGTGTGTTGGTGAGGTGGTGTGTGTTGGAGTGGTGGTGTGTGTTGGTGAGGTGGTGTGTGTTGGTGAGGTGGTGTGTGTGTTGGTGAGGTGGTGTGTGTTTGTTGGTGAGGTGGTGTGTGTTGCTGAGGTGGTGTGTGTGGTGGTGTGTGTTGGTGTGGTGGTGTATGTTGGTGAGGTGGTGTGTGTTGGTGAGGTGGTGTGTGTTGGTGTGGTGGTGTGTGTTGATGAGGTGGTGTGTGTTGGTGAGGTGGTGTGTTGGTGAGGTGGTGTGTGTGTGTGTTGGTGAGGTGGTGTGTGTGTGTGTTGGTGACGTGGTGTGTGTGTGTTGGTGAGGTGGTGTGTGTGTGTGTTGGTGAGGTGGTGTGTGTTGGTGAGGTGGTGTGTGGTGGTGTGTGTTGGTGAGGGTGGTGTGGGTGTGTTGGTGTGGTGTGTGTGTTGGTGAGGTGGTGCGTGTTGGTGAGGTGGTGTGTGTTGGTGTGGTGGTGTGTGTTGGTGAGGTGGTGTGTGTTGGTGAGGTGGTGTGTGTTGGTGAGGTGGTGTGTGTTGGTGAGGTGGTGTGTGTTGGTGAGGTGGTGTTTTTGGTAATGTGGTGTGTGTTGGTGAGGTGGTGTGTGTTGGTGAGGTGGTGTGTGTTGGTGAGGTGGTGTGTGTTGGTGAGGTGGTGTGTGTTGGTGAGGTGGTGTGTGTGTTGGTGAGGTGGTGTGTGTGTTGATGAGGTGGTGTGTGTGTTAGTGAGGTGGTGTGTGTGTTGGTGAGGTGGTGTGTGTTTTGATGAGGTGGTGTGTGTTGGTGAGGTGGTGTGTGTGTTAGTGAGGTGGTGTGTGTGTTGGTGAGGTGGTGTGTGTTTTGATGAGGTGGTGTGTGTTGGTGAGGTGGTGTGTGTGTTGATGAGGTGGTGTGTGTGTTGGTGAGGTGTTGCATGTGTTGGTGAAGTGTTGCATATGTGTGTTTGTGTTAAGAGTTATTTTTCGCATTTTCTCAATCTGTCTTGCAGTCTGATAAATAAATATATATATATAAAATATTATACTTGAGTGCTCTTGTTGGGCGTAACTCAAGGTGATTGAATTTAAACTTCAAATATAAGCAATCATTTTATAAGGAAATTTGACCAGGGAAAACTACGAATTTTCGCATTTTACCCAAATTGATTTCAAGTTTGAAAAAATAAAACATATTTAAAATAATTTGCTTGAGATTTATTGATGAGCCTAATTGAAACAGATTGCACATATATGAAGTTTTAAAGTTAGTAATTTTATAAGGAAATTTTGCCATTGGGGAAAACTGAGGTTTTCCTTTTTTCTTATGTTAACTTTCGGTTTGAAAAACAATATGATATTTAAAGTATTATGCTTGAGTGCTATTTTCTTTTACCGTAATTGAACATCATGCACATATTGAAATTTTAAATTTAGTCGTTTTATTGGGAAATTTGACCATACGTGAAAACGGACATATTTCTCTTTTAACGCTAACTAACCAGATCGAAAAATTCGACGGATATTTAAAATATTATTTTTGAGTTCTATATGTGTGCGAAATTAACAGAGATTGTGCATATTTAACATTTTATGGTAAACCTCTCTAATATATACATTATATAACACGTAAAGGGTTATATGATTGAGGTATATCGCTGGATGAAAGGGTATAACAAAGGATATATTAAGTTGTAAATATATTCTTACACTTAAGAACTCGACACAATAGATGTAAATGGGATAAATATTGACTCAAGAAATACCTGGGTAAATACACAGGTTTGGAAACAGGGTTGTTGAATTACGAATCAAATTACCAGATAAATTAATAGGCATGGGATCGATGGATTGTTTCAAGCGTAGGTTAGACGTATATATGAATGTGTTTAGATGGATATAAATAGGAACTGCCTAATATCAGTCAATAGGCCAACTATAATTGTATTTTTACTTAAATACATTGGTTCAGCTTCCTCTTGACTCTTAGTTAGGCTACCACTGACCTCAATATTTTTAATGTTTTAACAGATAAGAAGGAACGAGAGTTCGATCAGTTTTATTAACCGGTTGTAGAGTCCTTCCTCCTTATCTTTTATAAGGTAACTGGCCTTTATGTCTGTAGGTTGATTGTGGTACACTGTATGGCCCTACTTAGTCCTTGTAACCACTAACACCAATAGTTTCATTGATCACTCAACCTGTGTGTGGCTCCCACTACCACTACGTGGGAGGCTCTTACTCCCATCCTTCCACTGGCTTTTATTGCCTCTAATTTCCTTTCATTTTACTGTGTCTTTATAATTACCAAATCCTGTTACTGTTCCCTTTCTTTCAGTTATTTCTTTCTCAGCTACTATATGACTTTCACACACACACACACACTCTCACACTCTCTCTCTCTCTCTCTCTCTCTCTCTCTCTCTCTCTCTCTCTCTCTCTCTCTCTCTCTCTCTCTCTCTCTCTCTCTCTCTCTCGTCTCTCTCTCTCTCTCTCTCTCTCTCTCTCTCTCTCGTCTCTCTCTCTCTCTCTCTCTCTCTCTCTCTCTCTCTCTCTCTCTCTCTCTCTCTCTCTCTCTCTCTCTCTCTCGTCTCTCTCTCTCTCTCTCTCTCTCTCTCTCCTTTACCAACCTATTTCCTGCCATTCATCAGCTTCTATTATGTGTTATGACCATCACCCGGCGTCGTCGCCCTCCGCTCTCCCCACACATCCCATTTGGTCCGCTCCCTTCCTCTCAAAACTCGTAACTATTTCAGTGCTCTTTTTCTTTTTCATGCTATCATCCTCTTTCACTTTGGATTTTGCTCATTCTCGTTCTGTTTTCCTTTCTCTTGATTGTCTTTCCTTCTCTCTGCTGCACGACTGTTTCCCCACACGGACACTAGACGGCATCTTCCCTAACTGGGACGTGTAACTGGTCCATACACTGACTGTTGCCACACTGGGACGTGTAACTGGTCCATACACTGACTGTTGCCACACTGGGACGTGTAACTGGTCCATACTCTGACTGTTGCCACACTGGGACGTGTAACTGGTCCATACTCTGACTGCTGCCACACTGGGACGTGTAACTGGTCCATACACTGACTACTGCCACACTGGGACGTGTAACTGGTCCATACTCTGACTGTTGCCACACTGGGACGTGTAACTGGTCCATACACTGACTGCTGCCACACTGGGACGTGTAACTGGTCCATACTCTGACTGCTGCCACACTGGGACGTGTAACTGGTCCTTACACTGACTGCCCCAACACTGGGACGTGTAACTGGTCCATACACTGACTGTTGCCACACTGGGACGTGTAACTGGTCCATACTCTGACTGCTGCCACACTGGGACGTGTAACTGGTCCTTACACTGACTGCCCCAACACTGGGACGTGTAACTGGTCCATACACTGACTTGCCACACTGGGACGTGTAACTGGTCCATACACTGACTGCTGCCACACTGGGACGTGTAACTGGTCCATACACTGACTGCTGCCACACTGGGACGTGTAACTGGTCCTTACACTGACTGCTGCCACACTGGGACGTGTAACTGGTCCTTACACTGACTGTTGCCACACTGGGACGTGTAACTGGCGGGTAAAAGATAGGCAAGATGGGAAGAGAGGGATGTGTATGAGGGAGACGGGGAGAGGGGATGACTGGGATAGAGGTGTGAGAGGGGGAAATAGAGGGATGGAGGAAGTGGATTGAGCTGCAGTGGGATACCCGCACTAGCGGGTACATGTTTGTACTAGGAGGGGTACCTGGCTGCCCCTGGGGCTCTCAGTTTGTACTAGGAGAGGTACCTGGCTGCCCCTGGGGCTCTCAGTTTGTACTAGGAGGGGTACCTGGCTGCCCCTGGGGCTCTCAGTTTGTACTAGGAGGGGTACCTGGCTGCCCCTGGGGCTCTCAGTTTGTACTATGAGGGGTACCTGGCTGCCCCTGGGGCTCTCAGTTTGTACTAGGAGGGGTACCTGGCTGCCCCTGGGGCTCTCAGTTTGTACTAGGAGGGGTACCTGGCTGCCCCTGGGGCTCTCAGTTTGTACTAGGAGGGGTACCTGGCTGCCCCTGGGGCTCTCAGTTTGTACTAGGAGGGGTACCTGGCTGCCCCTGGGGCTCTCAGTTTGTACTAGGAGGGGTACCTGGCTGCCCCTGGGGCTCTCAGTTTGTACTAGGAGGGGTACCTGGCTGCCCCTGGGGCTCTCAGTTTGTACTATGAGGGGTACCTGGCTGCCCCTGGGGCTCTCAGTTTGTACTAGGAGGGGTACCTGGCTGCCCCTGGGGCTCTCAGTTTGTACTAGGAGGGGTACCTGGCTGCCCCTGGGGCTCTCAGTTTGTACTAGGAGGGGTACCTGGCTGCCCCTGGGGCTCTCAGTTTGTACTAGGAGGGGTACCTGGCTGCCCCTGGGGCTCTCAGTTTGTACTAGGAGGGGTACCTGGCTGCCCCTGGGGCTCTCAGTTTGTACTAGGAGGGGTACCTGGCTGCCCCTGGGGCTCTCAGTTTGTACTAGGAGGGGTACCTGGCTGCACCTGGGGCTCTCAGTTTGTACTAGGAGGGGTACCTGGCTGCCCCTGGGGCTCTCAGTTTGTACTAGGAGGGGTACCTGGCTGCCCCTGGGGCTCTCAGTTTGTACTAGGAGGGGTACCTGGCTGCCCCTGGGGCTCTCAGTTTGTACTAGGAGGGGTACCTGGCTGCACCTGGGGCTCTCAGTTTGTACTAGGAGGGGTACCTGGCTGCCCGTGGGGCTCTCAGTTTGTACTAGGAGGGGTACCTGGCTGCCCCTGGGGCTCTCACCCCCTTCTGCACTTCTGGACAGTTCTTGGGGTTTGCAGTCCTAAGGTTCCGGGTTTCGATCCCCAGTGGAGGCAGCAACAAATAGCAGGGTATTTTTTCACCCTGATGTTTTTTCAGTTCACATAGCAGTTAATACGTACCTGGGAGTTAGATAGCTGCTACGGGCTGCTTCCTGGGGGGTGTGTAACAATAAGGAGGCCTGGTCGAGGACCGGGCCGCGGGGACGCTAAGACCCGAAATCATCTCAAGATAAAAGTGAGTGCAGTGTCAGAAGAAGTAGCAGCACGAGAAGGTGTCTGTTCACTTTTAGTTTTTTATTTATTTATCACACCGTGATTAGTTTTGGGAGCTCCTGCCCAGAAGTTCGTCACCCATTTGTAGTTGTGATAAGTTTCAGTGGTTTTGTGTCTGGGAGGATCTCCCCAGTTTGGTCACGGTGGTTCCCTGATAAATTCCAATTTGCTGATGTACAGAAGAAATGTAATGATGTACAGAATGTACTGATGTACAGAAGTGAGAAGAGGTTTGTAACATTCAACATTACGACCGTTGAGTGTGGTTACTACTAACCTTTTCACCTGTTAGCAAGGCCCATGATTGCTGTGATTATTATACCTGCCAATCCTAATACATGTTAATCTCCAGTGACACTATATATACGGTATATGATAAATGTTGGTCAATCCAGTGAAGGGAGTGGTCGTGTATTTTTTTGTCCCTCCCTCCCTTCCCCTTGCCACTTCGTCAATCATGGACTTAACGTGAGACTTGCTAGAATGTTTTATGTATCATTTATACGCTCTGTGATTGACTACAATGCTCTACATCTCACACTGTATACTGACAAAGAGCTGAAATCTCTTGAAACCTTGCAAAATGAAGCTATGCGTCTCATCCTTGGGGCTCCAAAGTCCACGAGAATAGTTAATATGAGAGCAGAGTTAAAATTACCTACCATAAGTGAGAGAATTTTGTCTATTAGCACAGTTTTCGGCGTTAAGGCATTGAGAAAATCTAGACAACACATGAAGTTTCAAGCTAAACTTTCTAATATACTGCACTCACCTGAGGAATATAGAAGAAGTCTATAGAAGAAGAGCGAAATCTGATTATGCATTTTGGTTTTACAAGGTAGCCAACTCCGTCAAAATATTAAATATTTACCCAACTCAATTAATGATTAATCAACCAATTAATCCATGGGATAACTGGGATCTATCAGTTGATTTTGTAAATGCACCCAAGAAAGATAGGGTGCACGCTACATTATTAAACCGTTAACACTGACAAAATCACTGAGAGTACTCAGGGTATGGGTAACGATGTGTATCAGTGCTATACCGACGGCTCTGTAGAAGAAGGTGGACGATGTACCGGATGTACGAAACGAAACGAAACTGTCCATAGAGTTGGCAGGCAGGGGATGGAAGAACAGGACGAGGCTGCAGAAATCTTGAGCAAGGATCTGGACATGAGGTGAAGAGAGGAGATGAAAGATCGGTGGCCCAACCAGCGCGGATTAGAACTTGATCAGATGGAAGTAGAATTGAGTAGGGTGTCATATGCACTACACACAGGGGCCGGGAACGCAAGCAGCTGGCAGTTGAGGTTTGATTTCAGATGTTGATGTTAAGTCAGTTCGTTAGTAGTCTTCTTCCTTGTTGATTTCACCAAACTCTGATCGTTGGTCTTCTTTTTGGGCTTGTCGGTCTTGGTGGTCACGTTTCGTGTTGCTGCTTGGGGGTGATCTTTCCGTGGAGGTGATGGTGTTCCAACAGATACGTCTTCATCCGATTCATCAGATGAATGAAGAGCAGGGGTGTTGACTCGCTGGGGTAGAGTTCTTGAAGGTTGAGTTCTTGAAGGTTGAGTTCTTGAAGGTTGAGTAGCAGTAGTAGGTACTGCAGCAGAAGGGACTGAATAGTAGGTACCCTCTATAGGGTCACACCAAGGGTCGATTGCAGCGAAATTCGCCACTGAGACGGGTGAAGGGTCAGCAACAGCTGGAGAAACGTGTGGAACAGGAGCCGACAGTAAGTCTGAAAGCGTGGCCGCGTTCTCAGTGGTTAGTAACTGGAACTGTTGCGGAAGTAGGGGTCACATGAGGCAGAGTCTTGTGAGCTGTAGGTACTAGAACAGGATCTGAAGTCTGCATTGCAGTGGCGGAATCGTCGTCGTCGGATGTAGAGTCGGCATCCTCTACAGGGTCAGTTGTTGGAGTTGAACCTGGAGCGTTGAAGACTTCTTCAGGAATATTGAAGGTAGGAAGACCATTTGCCTTGTAAAGAATTTTCAAAATCCTCACAAATTCTCGGGGGTTAGTGCCAGCAGTCATTCTGGGCGTTGATATCAAAGCTTTTACTGTGCCGCCAGGACAGAGCCGCCAGGCTGGCGTTGTAGCTGGCGTAACCTACATCAGGTCTTTGTTCCTCAAGAAGAAGTTATTTGTAAGGTGTGCCAGTGAGAAGGCTACTTGTGATTAATGACCACGCGTCGTCAGGAGACCTGAGGACAGCCTGGTGTGTGTGAACACTTCATCCAGGGGAGGGAGCCCCGGTGCCAACAGGCGACGAGTCTATACTAAACCCCGCACTTTGATTGATTGATTGATGAAGATTAAGCCACCCAAGAGGTGGCACGGGCATGAATAGCCCGTAAGTGGTGACCCTTTTCAGCCATTACCAGTATCAAAAGATGATACTGGAGATCTGTGGAGGCGCAACTGCACCCTGCGTGACGGGAGATGTGTCCCGGACCAAATGGTGAGCGCACTTTGAGGTAAGAGCTCTTTGTTATAGTAACTAGCTCAGCACACATGAGCAAAAGTGTACAGTGACCTAAAGTGACACAGATTAACATTGACTGGACTGAGCAGTAAGAGCAAATTATAGTATGGGTGTACTGGCCATGAGTCCCTCTCCAAGGCGTCATTGCCAGAGTGTTGGGGGGGGCGGGTTAGTAGTCAGTATCGTTGCTGTCTGGGTAACCTTGATGGTTTTCCCTTGATTTGATTGGTGAAGATTAAGTCACCGAAGAGGTGGCACGGGCTTGAATAGCCCGTGAGAACTTTCCCGGTGGTGGTGGCAATTTATAAGCTCGGTGGAGAGGTGCCGGACGCCACCAGTGAGAGTACGGTGAACGAGGGTACATACGACAAGGCATAACTAGCGGTCAACAGGGAACATATCCACTCGATAGTGAATAAATCCAACAGGACCTGTCGGGACTCTTTGTTTAATACGACATGTGCTGCGTATGAGTGTGTGTATGTCACACGCAATGACTGAGGTGACAGAATTTTCGTGTTTTCTTTTATGTAACACGATCAAGCTTCAGACCGAAGTCCATGGTGATTATTAGGCAAGGTGCCAGAATTGTTGATTATTGGAGCACCCAAGTGACAGGTCGAGAGAGGCCTAGTGAGGTCTTATTTATTTTATTAACACATTTAGGTACATCTACATTTGTGCAGCTCCCCTGGATTATATGAAGGGAAGTACAGTGTGTCGAAAAGCTAGCTACGTGATGCTAAAACTCCCCATCACACAATATGGTTAGTCATACAGAGACATGTGATAAGTAGTCTGCACTGGCAAACTCGGCATACATTATGAGGATATCATCATCAACACAAGAGTCAATAAGTTAGCAGTGGTACTAAAAGTCCCCATCTCGCAGGTTGGTTAGTCATACAGGGCCATATATTCAGTAGCCTATACTGGCAAATTTTGGGTGTATTATGAGGATATCCTAAAAAATGCGAGAGTGAATGAAGTAATTACAAAGCTTTAGGTACCTCATGCCAACGGGTCTGATAACTGGGCATTTAGTGATGTGTGCAAACTCATGACCCAGTTCCTGCTCACAGAGTTTGCACCTGAAGTGTTCAGGATTGGGAGATCCGTCACCTGTAGCCACCTGCCACAGGTAACGGTAACCCAACCTGATCCTGGCAACTATTGTGTCGCACAGTCTGGTCGACGTTATGTTCTGCCCATGAACATAGATTCCAGATCTGAACATATCATAGCTGTTTATACTGGTGGTTTTCAGGTCGTTGGGAGTCAGTAATTTATCTCCTATCAGACCAGAGTGTTTGGAACAATATAGTCTTGACAGCAGAGATGGGGCTACCTGGGTCTAATTCAGCTTCATCTTGTTACACACTAATTTGACAGCAATGTCTTTTTTATTTATTTATACAAGAGTTCTTAGATTCTTGTTAAGTCACTAGCACGCATAGCGTTTCGGGCAAGTCCTTAATTCTAATTTTCCCCGGAATACGACCCGCCAATTCGTTTAACAACCAGGTACTCATTCACTGCTGGGTGAATAGAGGCTACAGTTAAGAATTGACCCCGGCCAGGATACAAACCCAGGCCAAAGCGCTCGCGAAGCGCCAGGCGATTGTCTTGCCACTGCGCAATGGGGACTGTCATTATGATGGGATATATTTATGTGTGATGGTATCCATACAAAGGAGATTCGAAACCCTTTACTCTGTGCATCAATTAGGTCATTTATAATTGGTAGTATGAGGTTCTTGCTGTCGATCTTCCAGGAGAAGTTTTCGATTGCATGAAGAGCAGACTTTGAATCACAGAATATTATTCCTCCTCCAATGTTTTCAATGTACTGGTAGCTAGCTGTAGTGCCGCTAGTGAAGGTCAGCCAGTTGTTTAACCTGACACTGACAGTCTGTGTGCAAATATTGTTTCTATAAAACCTACATGCCGTTGCAGTCCGTCCAGTAGAAGATTGGACTGAGCCGTCGGTGTAGACACAGTGCTCGTGAGATCTTAAATTTTCGATGGAGGAGCCAATTATTTCAAGTGTGACAGCTTTGAGAAGAGCAAGATTATCATTACCTTTCTTGGTGACAGGTGTGTATGATACTTGAATAGTGGGGTGTAGATAAAGGGGAATATCGGAGCCAGATAGATTTCACTTAAAAAGAATATTGAGTTTGATGAGATTGTAGGCATTTTTACTCAGCCATGTGTCATAAAAGGAGTGAGTTGGTATGTCGGCACCAGTCAATAGGGTGTTCACAGCACTGAATAATTTGTCTCTGAGCAATGCAGGCGATGTAAGGTCTCTCATGACTTTAAGGCAAAAGGTCGTGTTGGCTTGCATTATTCTCTCCAGAATGGTTGGAAGCTTAAGTTCTTCGCTCATGTTGATGATTCTTGTGCATCTTGGGGCACCAAGAAATATCCTCGTGGCTTCTCTCTATACCACTTCTAGTATGTCCATGTGAGGTCTTCACGAAGGTCATCATTAGTAAGATTATTGTTATAAGATATCATGCTTATGGTTGCATTTCGAGGCAATATTGTAATCTCGTGAACTCTTACATTATATTATTCCTAACCATCTCCCCAAGAGTTTAAGAATGTCAAATGTTTATTGTTATTATTATATTTATTAACCTGAAAGCGTCTTTTGTTGTAGCTGGTGAATGTAACCATACATGCATGTAATGACTGAATAGTTCCTATCATTGTGTCTAGGGTGGAAGCTACATGTTAGAGATGCTATTGCAGACCTATTGATGATGAGTATAAAGTGAGAGTGTTCTAATTGCAGAGGTGTTTTAATATAAATTAGAATACTAACCCTGTTCTGATCATAGGATTCAGATGAAGTGTTGACAGGTACTTGAGGTAGTAGCCTCATTTGGTATCATTGCATTTTTTGTTAATTAAACATTATGGTTTTTAAGATTAAGGTGTTTCCCCTTCTTGGCTCTGCGGATCTTAAAACTGTCGAGAGAGACATTAAGTATTCTTAGCTAGTTCTTGAGGCGGTGTAGGTCTCGGAGAGGTGCGAGTAGTGGGTACTGATTTTTATATATTTAGTGCTGAGGGGAACTGGTGGAGAGAAGGGCGTCTTGAGCCTCACAAGACTGAGAGCGATTCAGTTTGGTCTCTGGTTGCTGCTCGACATGAGCGGCAGCTGATGATGATGATGAAGATTAAGCCACCCAAAAGGTGGCACGGGCATGAATAGCCCGTAAGTGGTGGCCTTTTTAAGCCATTACCAGTATCAAGAGCTGATACTGGAGATCTGTGGAGGTGCGAATGCACCCTGCGTGATGGGAGATGTCTCCCTTGTGAATGTGTTAAGATGAAAATGAAGCCACCCAATAGGTGGCACGGGCATGAATTGGTAAGTGGTGGCCCTTTTGAGCCATCACCAGTATCAATAGATGATACTGGAGATCTGTGGAGGGGGAGCGGCAGCGGTATTCAATGTTACCGCTTGAGTTTTGTGAATAAATTAAGATAACCCTTAATTAACTCCCACCCAATTCCTCACAACCTGCTGTGATGGTACCGACCAGTAGACATGTACAAAGTCATCATCACACGACAGTGATATGATTCCCACACCTCAGTGTATGAAAATGAGAGAAGCCTAAGGGTTCTGAATCACAAATGTACTGTACCCAGACAGAGACAGAGCTTCCGTAGCCTGGCTGAGAACATCGACACAACTCAGTTACACAGGCTGGGTGAATAGAGGATTACAGACAACCCAGGCTGGTATCCTGGGTTGTCTGTAACCCTTGGGAAAGGAGTTGGCAAACACCAGTAATCTGGTGGCACTGGTACATTCAGTACTGGTACTGAAACACCAGTAATCAGTGGGACGAAGACCTTGGTGAGTTTTTTGGAGAGAGAGAGAGAGTTCACTATTAAGTTGGAAGGATGGTGTCAGTAATATGGGAAGGGCGCAGGTTACTTGTCCCAATACACAACACAGATCTCCCACAGTGACAGCTCACATTTGTGTTGTTCACTTGTATGTTGTTTTGCATGGCGTGTAGGAAGACAATTCATATATGTGGGATATGAGGTGTTATAGTAACAACCAGATGGGTAGTAACTATAGAATGGGTTAGGGAGAAAAGTCACGTGAAGGCGTTGAAAACTGTGTATGAGAATTGATCAATAAATATATGAAGTAAAAATAGTGTGATATTTGTTCCCAGATAAATATCACGATGCGGGTAGCTTGTTTGGCTTAGCTTAATTAATAGTAATTATGTAATTCCAATTCTTTTAAAGCTCAATTTATATTGAGCAAATATAAATGGTATTAAAAGTTCAGTATTATTCGTGTCAGTGTAAAGTCAGTCCTTCCCTGGAAAGTGAAAAGTCAGTATCTTTTAATACTTTACCGTTACTGATCTAATTATAGAGGTAAAAATGATATACTAATCGAGAAATTGGGCGGTGGCAGCTCCCCCGCCACAGCCTTCCCCTGCCACAGCCCTCTCCTCCATCTCAAGAGAATATTTGAGTCAATGCCCCTCGTGTTATTCATGGGGGTGTTGACTGGTGCTGGCTGGGGTGTTGACTGGTGCTGGCTGGGGTGTTGACTGGTGCTGGCTGGGTGTTGACTGGTGCTGGCTGGTGTTGACTGGTGCTGGCTGGGGTGTTGACTGGTGCTGGCTGGGGTGTTGACTGGTGCTGGCTGGGGTGTTGACTGGTGCTGGCTGGGGTGTTGACTGGTGCTGGCTGGGGTGTTGACTGGTGCTGGCTGGGGTGTTGACTGGTGCTGGCTGGGGTGTTGACTGGTGCTGGCTGGGGTGTTGACTGGTGCTGGCTGGGGTGTTGACTGGTGCTGGCTGGGGTGTTGACTGGTGCTGGCTGGGGTGTTGACTGGTGCTGGCTGGGGTGTTGACTGGTGCTGGCTGGGGTGTTGACTGGTGCTGGCTGGTGTTGACTGGTGCTGGCTGGGGTGTTGACTGGTGCTGGCTGGGTGTTGACTGGTGCTGGCTGGCTTGTTGACTGGTGCTGGCTGGGGTGTTGACTGGTGCTGGCTGGCTTGTTGACTGATGCTGGCTGGGGTGTTGACTGGTGCTGGCTGGGGTGTTGACTGGTGCTGGCTGGGGTGTTGACTGGTGCTGGCTGGGGTGTTGACTGGTGCTGGCTGGGGTGTTGACTGGTGCTGGCTGGTGTTGACTGGTGCTGGCTGGGGTGTTGACTGGTGCTGGCTGGGTGTTGACTGGTGCTGGCTGGCTTGTTGACTGGTGCTGGCTGGGGTGTTGACTGGTGCTGGCTGGCTTGTTGACTGATGCTGGCTGGGGTGTTGACTGGTGCTGGCTGGGGTGTTGACTGGTGCTGGCTGGGGTGTTGACTGGTGCTGGCTGGGGTGTTGACTGGTGCTGGCTGGGGTGTTGACTGGTGCTGGCTGGTGTTGACTGGTGCTGGCTGGGGTGTTGACTGGTGCTGGCTGGGTGTTGACTGGTGCTGGCTGGCTTGTTGACTGGTGCTGGCTGGGGTGTTGACTGGTGCTGGCTGGGGTGTTGACTGGTGCTGGCTGGCTTGTTGACTGATGCTGGCTGGGGTGTTGACTGGTGCTGGCTGGGGTGTTGACTGGTGCTGGCTGGGGTGTTGACTGGTGCTGGCTGGGGTGTTGACTGGTGCTGGCTGGGGTGTTGACTGGTGCTGGCTGGGGTGTTGACGGGTGCTGGCTGGGGTGTTGACTGGTGCTGGCTGGGGTGTTGACTGGTGCTGGCTGGGGTGTTGACTGGTGCTGGCTGGGGTGTTGACTGGTGCAGGCTGGCTTGTTGACTGGTGCTGGCTGGTGTTGACTGGTGCTGGCTGGGGTGTTGACTGGTGCTGGCTGGTGTGTTGACTGGTGCTGGCTGGGGTGTTGACTGGTGCTGGCTGGTGTGTTGACTGGTGCTGGCTGGTGTGTTGACTGGTGCTGGCTGGTGTTGACTGGTGTTGGCTGGGGTGTTGACTGGTGCTGGCTGGGGGGTTGACTGGTGCTGGCTGGGGGGTTGACTGGTGCTGGCTGGGGTGTTGACTGGTGCTGGCTGGGGTGTTGACTGGTGCTGGCTGGGGTGTTGACTGGTGCTGGCTGGGGTGTTGACTGGTGCTGGCTGGGGTGTTGACTGGTGCTGGCTGGGGTGTTGACTGGTACTGGCTGGGGTGTTGACTGGTGTTGGCTGGGGTGTTGACTGGTGCTGGCTGGGGTGTTGACTGGTGCTGGCTGGGGTGTTGACTGGTGCTGGCTGGGTGTTGACTGGTGCTGGCTGGTGTTGACTGGTGCTGGCTGGTGTTGACTGGTGCTGGCTGGTGTGTTGACTGGTGCTGGCTGGGTGTTGACTGGTGCTGGCTGGTGTGTTGACTGGTGTTGGCTGGGGTGTTGACTGGTGCTGGCTGGGGTGTTGACTGGTGCTGGCTGGGGTGTTGACTGGTGCTGGCTGGGGTGTTGACTGGTGCTGGCTGGGGTGTTGACTGGTGCTGGCTGGGGTGTTGACTGGTGCTGGCTGGGGTGTTGACTGGTGCTGGCTGGGGTGTTGACTGGTGCTGGCTGGGGTGTTGACTGGTGCTGGCTGGGGTGTTGACTGGTGCTGGCTGGCTTGTTGACTGGTGCTGGCTGGTGTTGACTGGTGCTGGCTGGTGTGTTGACTGGTGTTGGCTGGTGTGTTGACTGGTGCTGGCTGGGGTGTTGACTGGTGCTGGCTGGTGTGTTGACTGGTGCTGGCTGGGGTGTTGACTGGTGCTGGCTGGTGTGTTGACTGGTGCTGGCTGGTGTGTTGACTGGTGCTGGCTGGGTGTTGACTGGTGCTGGCTGGTGTGTTGACTGGTGCTGGCTGGTGTTGACTGGTGCTGGCTGGTGTTGACTGGTGCTGGCTGGTGTTGACTGGTGCTGGCTGGTGTGTTGACTGGTGCTGGCTGGTGTTGACTGGTGCTGGCTAGTGTTGACTGGTGCTGGCTGGTGTGTTGACTGGTGCTGGCTGGTGTGTTGACTGGTGCTGGCTGGTGTGTTGACTGGTGCTGGCTGGTGTGTTGACTGGTGCTGGCTGGGGTGTTGACTGGTGCTGGATGGTGTGTTGACTGGTGCTGGCTGGGTGTTGACTGGTGCTGGCTGGTGTTGACTGGTGCTGGCTGGTGTTGACTGGTGCTGGCTGGTGTGTTGACTGGTGCTGGCTGGGTGTTGACTGGTGCTGGCTGGTGTGTTGACTGGTGCTGGCTGGTGTGTTGATTGGTGCTGGCTGGTGTGTTGACTGGTGCTGGCTGGGGTGTTGACTGGTGCTGGCTGGTGTGTTGACTGGTGCTGGCTGGTGTGTTGACTGGTGCTGGCTGGGGTGTTGACTGGTGCTGGCTGGGGTGTTGACTGGTGCTGGCTGGTGTGTTGACTGGTGCTGGCTGGGGTGTTGACTGGTGCTGGCTGGGGTGTTGACTGGTGCTGGCTGGTGTGTTGACTGGTGCTGGCTGGTGTGTTGACTGGTGCTGGCTGGTGTTGACTGGTGCTGGCTGGGGTGTTGACTGGTGCTGGCTGGGGTGTTGACTGGTGCTGGCTGGGGTGTTGACTGGTGCTGGCTGGGGTGTTGACTGGTGCTGGCTGGTGTGTTGACTGGTGCTGGCTGGGGTGTTGACTGGTGCTGGCTGGTGTGTTGACTGGTGCTGGCTGGGGTGTTGACTGGTGCTGGCTAGTGTTGACTGGTGCTGGCTAGTGTTGACTGGTGCTGGCTGGTGTGTTGACTGGTGCTGGCTGGGGTGTTGACTGGTGCTGGCTAGTGTTGACTGGTGCTGGCTGGGGTGTTGACTGGTGCTGGCTGGTGTGTTGACTGGTGCTGGCTGGGGTGTTGACTGGTGTTGGCTGGGGTGTTGACTGGTGCTGGCTGGGGTGTTGACTGGTGTTGGCTGGGGTGTTGACTGGTGCTGGCTGGGGTGTTGACTGGTGCTGGCTGGGGTGTTGACTGGTGCTGGCTGGGGTGTTGACTGGTGCTGGCTGGTGTGTTGACTGGTGCTGGCTGGGGTGTTGACTGGTGCTGGCTGGGGTGTTGACTGGTGCTGGCTGGGGTGTTGACTGGTGCTGGCTGGTGTGTTGACTGGTGCTGGCTGGGGTGTTGACTGGTGCTGGCTGGGGTGTTGACTGGTGCTGGCTGGGGTGTTGACTAATGCTGGCTGGTGTGTTGACTGGTGCTGGCTGGTGTTGACTGGTGCTGGCTGGGGTGTTGACTGGTGCTGGCTGGGGTGTTGACTGGTGCTGGCTGGGGTGTTGACTGGTGCTGGCTGGGGCGTTGACTGGTGCTGGCTGGGGCGTTGACTGGTGCTGGCTGGTGTGTTGACTGGTGCTGGCTGGGGTGTTGACTGGTGCTGGCTGGGGTGTTGACTGGTGCTGGCTGGGTGTTGACTGATGCTGGCTGGTGTTGACTGGTGCAGGCTGGGGTGTTGACTGGTGCTGGCTGGGGTGTTGACTGGTGCTGGCTGGGGTGTTGACTGGTGCTGGCTGGTGTTGACTGGTGCTGGCTGGTGTGTTGACTGGTGCTGGCTGGTGTGTTGACTGGTGCTGGCTGGGGTGTTGACTGGTGCTGGCTGGTGTGTTGACTGGTGCTGGCTGGTGTGTTGACTGGTGCTGGCTGGGGTGTTGACTGGTGCTGGCTGGGGTGTTGACTGGTGCTGGCTGGTGTGTTGACTGGTGCTGGCTGGTGCTGGCTGGTGTGTTGACTGGTGCTGGCTGGTGCTGGCTGGTGTGTTGACTGGTGCTGGCTGGGGTGTTGACTGGTGCTGGCTGGGGTGTTGACTGGTGCTGGCTGGTGTGTTGACTGGTGCTGGCTGGTGTGTTGACTGGTGCTGGCTGGTGCTGGCTGGTGCTGGCTGGTGCTGGCTGGGGTGTTGACTGGTGCTGGCTGGTGCTGGCTGGTGTGTTGACTGGTGCTGGCTGGGGTGTTGACTGATGCTGGCTGGGGTGTTGACTGGTGCTGGCTGGTGCTAGCTGGGGTGTTGACTGGTGTGTTGACTGGTGCTGGCTGGGGTGTTGACTGGTGCTGGCTGGGGTGTTGACTGGTGCTGGCTGGGGTGTTGACCGGTGCTGGCTGGTGTTGACTGGTGCTGGCTGGTGTGTTGACTGGTGCTGGCTGGGTGTTGACTGGTGCTGGCTGGTGTTGACTGGTGCTGGCTGGGGTGTTGACTGGTGCTGGCTAGTGTTGACTGGTGCTGGCTGGTGTGTTGACTGGTGCTGGCTGGGGTGTTGACTGGTGCTGGCTGGGGTGTTGACTGGTGCTGGCTGGGGTGTTGACTGGTGCTGGCTGGGGTGTTGACTGGTGCTGGCTGGGGTGTTGACTGGTGCTGGCTGGGGTGTTGACTGGTGCTGGCTGGGGTGTTGACTGGTGCTGGCTGGTGTGTTGACTGGTGCTGGCTGGGGTGTTGACTGGTGCTGGCTGGTGTGTTGACTGGTGCTGGCTGGGGTGTTGACTGGTGCTGGCTGGGGTGTTGACTGGTGCTGGCTGGGGTGTTGACTGGTGCTGGCTGGGGTGTTGACTGGTGCTGGCTGGTGTGTTGACTGGTGCTGGCTGGTGTGTTGACTGGTGCTGGCTGGGTGTTGACTGGTGCTGGCTGGGTGTTGACTGGTGCTGGCTGGGGTGTTGACTGGTGCTGGCTGGGTGTTGACTGGTGCTGGCTGGTGTTGACTGGTGCTGGCTGGGGTTGACTGGTGCTGGCTGGTGTGTTGACTGGTGCTGGCTGGTGTTGACTGGTGCTGGCTGGGGTTGACTGGTGCTGGCTGGTGTGTTGACTGGTGCTGGCTGGGTGTTGACTGGTGCTGGCTGGGGTGTTGACTGGTGCTGGCTGGGTGTTGACTGGTGCTGGCTGGTGTTGACTGGTGCTGGCGGGGTGTTGACTGGTGCTGGCTGGGTGTTGACTGGTGCTGGCTGGTGTGTTGACTGATGCTGGCTGGTGTTGACTGGTGCTGGCTGGGGGTTGACTGGTGCTGGCTGGGTGTTGACTGGTGCTGGCTGGTGTTGACTGGTGCTGGCTGGGGGTTGACTGGTGCTGGCTGGGTGTTGACTGGTGCTGGCTGGTGTTGACTGGTGCTGGCTGGGGTGTTGACTGGTGCTGGCTGGGGTGTTGACTGGTGCTGGCTGGGGTGTTGACTGGTGCTGGCTGGGGTGTTGACTGGTGCTGGCTGGGGTGTTGACTGGTGCTGGCTGGTGTTGACTGGTGCTGGCTGGTGTGTTGACTGGTGCTGGCTGGGTGTTGACTGGTGCTGGCTGGGGTGTTGACTGCTGCTGGCTGGTGTTGACTGGTGCTGGCTGGTGTGTTGACTGGTGCTGGCTGGGTGTTGACTGGTGCTGGCTGGGTGTTGACTGGTGCTGGCTGGGGTGTTGACTGGTGCTGGCTGGTGTTGACTGGTGCTGGCTGGTGTGTTGACTGGTGCTGGCTGGGTGTTGACTGGTGCTGGCTGGGGTGTTGACTGGTGCTGGCTGGGTGTTGACTGGTGCTGGCTGGTGTTGACTGGTGCTGGCTGGTGTTGACTGGTGCTGGCTGGTGTGTTGACTGGTGCTGGCTGGTGTGTTGACTGGTGCTGGCTGGTGTTGACTGGTGCTGGCTGGTGTGTTGACTGGTGCTGGCTGGGTGTTGACTGGTGCTGGCTGGGTGTTGACTGGTGCTGGCTGGTGTTGACTGGTGCTGGCTGGTGTGTTGACTGGTGCTGGCTGGGGTGTTGACTGGTGCTGGCTGGGTGTTGACTGGTGCTGGCTGGTGTGTTGACTGGTGCTGGCTGGGTGTTGACTGGTGCTGGCTGGTGAGTTGACTGGTGCTGGCTGGGGTGTTGACTGGGTGTTGACTGGTGCTGGCTGGTGCTGGCTGGTGCTGGCTGGTGAGTTGACTGGTGCTGGCTGGGGTGTTGACTGGTGCTGGCTGGGTGTTGACTGATGCTGGCTGGTGCTGGCTGGTGTGTTGACTGGTGCTGGCTGGTGTGTTGACTGGTGCTGGCTGGTGTTGACTGGTGCTGGCTGGGTGTTGACTGATGCTGGCTGGGGGTTGACTGGTGCTGGCTGGTGTTGACTGGTGCTGGCTGGGGTGTTGACTGGTGCTGGGTGGGTGTTGACTGATGCTGGCTGGGGGTTGACTGGTGCTGGCTGGGTGTTGACTGGTGCTGGCTGGGGTGTTGACTGGTGCTGGCTGGGGTGTTGACTGGTGCTGGCTGGGGTGTTGACTGGTGCTGGCTGGTGTTGACTGGTGCTGGCTGGGGTGTTGACTGGTGCTGGCTGGTGTTGACTGGTGCTGGCTGGTGTGTTGACTGATGCTGGCTGGTGTGTTGACTGGTGATGGCTGGGTGTTGACTGGTGCTGGCTGGGTGTTGACTGGTGCTGGCTGGTGTTGACTGGTGCTGGCTGGGGTGTTGACTGATGCTGGCTGGGGGTTGACTGGTGCTGGCTGGTGTTGACTGGTGCTGGCTGGTGTTGACTGGTGCTGGCTGGGGTGTTGACTGGTGCTGGGTGGGTGTTGACTGGTGCTTGCTGGGGGGTTGACTGGTGCTGGCTGGGGTGTTGACTGGTGCTGGCTGGTGTGTTGACTGGTGCTGGCTGGTGTTGGCTGGTGCTGGCTGGTGTTGACTGGTGCTGGCTGGGTGTTGACTGGTGCTGGCTGGTGTGTTGACTGGTTATGGCTGGTGTGTTGACTGGTGCTGGCTGGTGTTGACTGGTGCTGGCTGGTGCTGGCTGGTGCTGGCTGGTGAGTTGACTGGTGCTGGCTGGGGTGTTGACTGGTGCTGGCTGGGTGTTGACTGGTGCTGGCTGGGTGTTGACTGGTGCTGGCTGGTGTGTTGACTGGTGCTGGCTGGGTGTTGACTGGTGCTGGCTGGGTGTTGACTGGTGCTGGCTGGTGTGTTGACTGGTGCTGGCTGGTGTGTTGACTGGTGCTGGCTGGTGTGTTGACTGGTGCTGGCTGGTGCTGGCTGGTGTGTTGACTGGTGCTGGCTGGTGTGTTGACTGGTGCTGGCTGGTGCTGGCTGGTGTGTTGACTGGTGCTGGCTGGTGTGTTGACTGGTGCTGGCTGGTGCTGGCTGGTGTGTTGACTGGTGCTGGCTGGTGTGTTGACTGGTGCTGGCTGGTGTGTTGACTGGTGCTGGCTGGTGTGTTGACTGGTGCTGGCTGGGTGTTGACTGGTGCAGGCTGGGTGTTGACTGGTGCTGGCTGGGGTGTTGACTGGTGCTGGCTGGGGGTTGACTGGTGCTGGCTGGTGCTGGCTAGGGGTTGACTGGTGCTGGCTGGGTGTTGACTGGTGCTGGCTGGTGCTGGCTGGGGGTTGACTGGTGCTGGCTGGTGCTGGCTGGTGTGTTGACTGGTGCTGGCTGGGGTGTTGACTGGTGCTGGCTGGGGGGTTGACTGGTGCTGGCTGGGGTGGTGACTGGTGCTGGCTGGGGTGTTGACTGGTGCTGGCTGGTGTGTTGACTGGTGCTGGCTGGTGTGTTGACTGGTGCTGGCTGGGGTGTTGACTGGTGCTGGCTGGGTGTTGACTGGTGCTGGCTGGGTGTTGACTGGTGCTGGCTGGTGTTGACTGGTGCTGGCTGGGTGTTGACTGGTGCTGGCTGGTGTGTTGACTGGTGCTGGCTGGTGTGTTGACTGGTGCTGGCTGGTGTTGACTGGTGCTGGCTGGGTGTTGACTGATGCTGGCTGGTGTTGACTGGTGCTGGCTGGGGTGTTGACTGGTGCTGGCTGGGGTGTTGACTGGTGCTGGGTGGGTGTTGACTGATGCTGGCTGGGGGTTGACTGGTGCTGGCTGGGTGTTGACTGGTGCTGGCTGGGGTGTTGACTGGTGCTGGCTGGGGTGTTGACTGGTGCTGGCTGGGGTGTTGACTGGTGCTGGCTGGGGTGTTGACTGGTGCTGGCTGGTGTTGACTGGTGCTGGCTGGGGTGTTGACTGGTGCTGGCTGGTGTTGACTGGTGCTGGCTGGTGTGTTGACTGATGCTGGCTGGTGTTGACTGGTGCTGGCTGGTGTGTTGACTGGTGCTGGCTGGGTGTTGACTGGTGCTGGCTGGGTGTTGACTGGTGCTGGCTGGTGTTGACTGGTGCTGGCTGGGGTGTTGACTGATGCTGGCTGGGGGTTGACTGGTGCTGGCTGGTGTTGACTGGTGCTGGCTGGTGTTGACTGGTGCTGGCTGGGGTGTTGACTGGTGCTGGGTGGGTGTTGACTGGTGCTTGCTGGGGGGTTGACTGGTGCTGGCTGGGGTGTTGACTGGTGCTGGCTGGTGTGTTGACTGGTGCTGGCTGGTGTTGGCTGGTGCTGGCTGGTGTTGACTGGTGCTGGCTGGGTGTTGACTGGTGCTGGCTGGTGTGTTGACTGGTTATGGCTGGTGTGTTGACTGGTGCTGGCTGGTGTTGACTGGTGCTGGCTGGTGCTGGCTGGTGCTGGCTGGTGAGTTGACTGGTGCTGGCTGGGGTGTTGACTGGTGCTGGCTGGGTGTTGACTGGTGCTGGCTGGGTGTTGACTGGTGCTGGCTGGTGTGTTGACTGGTGCTGGCTGGGTGTTGACTGGTGCTGGCTGGGTGTTGACTGGTGCTGGCTGGTGTGTTGACTGGTGCTGGCTGGTGTGTTGACTGGTGCTGGCTGGTGTGTTGACTGGTGCTGGCTGGTGCTGGCTGGTGTGTTGACTGGTGCTGGCTGGTGTGTTGACTGGTGCTGGCTGGTGCTGGCTGGTGTGTTGACTGGTGCTGGCTGGTGTGTTGACTGGTGCTGGCTGGTGCTGGCTGGTGTGTTGACTGGTGCTGGCTGGTGTGTTGACTGGTGCTGGCTGGTGTGTTGACTGGTGCTGGCTGGTGTGTTGACTGGTGCTGGCTGGGGTGTTGACTGGTGCTGGCTGGTGTTGACTGGTGCTGGCTGGGGGGTTGACTGGTGCTGGCTGGTGTGTTGACTGGTGCTGGCTGGGGGGTTGACTGGTGCTGGCTGGTGTGTTGACTGGTGCTGGCTGGGGTGTTGACTGGTGCTGGCTGGGGTGTTGACTGGTGCTGGCTGGGTGTTGACTGGTGCTGGCTGGGTGTTGACTGGTGCTGGCTGGGTGTTGACTGGTGCTGGCTGGGGTGTTGACTGGTGCTGGCTGGTGCTGGCTGGGGGTTGACTGGTGCTGACTGGTGCTGGCTGGTGCTGGCTAGGGGTTGACTGGTGCTGGCTGGGTGTTGACTGGTGCTGGCTGGTGCTGGCTGAGATTGACTGGTGCTGGCTGGTGCTGGCTGGTGTGTTGACTGGTGCTGGCTGGGGTGTTGACTGGTGCTGGCTGGGGGGTTGACTGGTGCTGGCTGGGGTGGTGACTGGTGCTGGCTGGGGTGTTGACTGGTGCTGGCTGGTGTGTTGACTGGTGCTGGCTGGTGTGTTGACTGGTGCTGGCTGGGGTGTTGACTGGTGCTGGCTGGGTGTTGACTGGTGCTGGCTGGTGTTGACTGGTGCTGGCTGGGTGTTGACTGGTGCTGGCTGGTGTGTTGACTGGTGCTGGCTGGGGTGTTGACTGGCGCTGGCTGGGGTGTTGACTGGTGCTGGGTGGGTGTTGACTGGTGCTGGCTGGTGTTGACTGATGCTGGCTGGTGTGTTGACTGGTGCTGGCTGGGGTGTTGACTGGTGCTGGGTGGGTGTTGACTGGTGCTGGCTGGTGTTGACTGATGCTGGCTGGTGTGTTGACTGGTGCTGGCTGGTGTTGACTGATGCTGGCTGGGGTGTTGACTGGTGCTGGCTGGGGTGTTGACTGGTGCTGGCTGGGTGTTGACTGGTGCTGGCTGGTGCTGGCTGGGGGGTTGACTGGTGCTGGCTGGTGTGTTGACTGGTGCTGGCTGGTGTTGACTGATGCTGGCTGGTGTGTTGACTGGTGCTGGCTGGTGTTGACTGATGCTGGCTGGGTGTTGACTGGTGCTGGGTGGGTGTTGACTGGTGCTGGCTGGGGTGTTGACTGGTGCTGGCTGGTGCTGGCTGGGGGGTTGACTGGTGCTGGCTGGTGTGTTGACTGGTGCTGGCTGGTGTGTTGACTGGTGCTGGCTGGTGTTGACTGGTGCTGGCTGGTGTGTTGACTGGTGCTGGCTGGGTGTTGACTGGTGCTGGCTGGGGTGTTGACTGGTGCTGGCTGGGGTGTTGACTGGTGCTGGCTGGGTGTTGACTGGTGCTGGCTGGGGTGTTGACTGGTGCTGGCTTGGGTGTTGACTGGTGCTGGCTGGTGTGTTGACTGGTGCTGGCTGGTGTGTTGACTGGTGCTGGCTGGGGTGTTGACTGGTGCTGGCTGGGGTGTTGACTGGTGCTGGCTGGTGTGTTGACTGGTGCTGGCTGGGGTGTTGACTGGTGCTGGCTGGGGTGTTGACTGGTGCTGGCTGGTGTGTTGACTGGTGCTGGCTGGTGTGTTGACTGGTGCTGGCTGGGGTGTTGACTGGTGCTGGCTGGGGTGTTGACTGGTGCTGGCTGGTGTGTTGACTGGTGCTGGCTGGTGTGTTGACTGGTGCTGGCTGGGGTGTTGACTGGTGCTGGCTGGGGTGTTGACTGGTGCTGGCTGGGGTGTTGACTGGTGCTGGCTGGGGTGTTGACTGGTGCTGGCTGGTGTTGACTGGTGCTGGCTGGTGTGTTGACTGGTGCTGGCTGGTGTTGACTGGTGGTGGCTGGGGTGTTGACTGGTGCTGGCTGGGGTGTTGACTGGTGCTGGCTGGGGTGTTGACTGGTGCTGGCTGGGGTGTTGACTGGTGCTGGCTGGTGTTGACTGGTGCTGGCTGGTGTGTTGACTGGTGTTGGCTGGGGTGTTGACTGGTGCTGGCTGGTGTGTTGACTGGTTCTGGCTGGTGTTGACTGGTGCTGGCTGGTGTGTTGACTGGTGCTGGCTGGTGTTGACTGGTGCTGGCTGGTGTTGACTGAAATAAATCGTCCCCTCTTCCTCTCCCCCATCCCCCACTCCCAGGTCCCCTTGTCCTCCCTCCGTTCTCCAATCCCCTGTCCCCTCGTCCCCACCATCCCCAACTTTCCCATCGCTTCATCCTCCCCACCATCACTTCCGTCCCCTCGTCCTCCCCACCATTCCCCACTCCCTCGTCTGATGCATTCCCAAATGATTTGATGTTCCCATCAGAAAATAGGGAACATCAAATGATCTGATGTTCCAATCACTAAAAAATAAGAACAGTTAAAAAAACGAAATGAAAAACAATGAAAAAATAAAAAAATATACTATACTCATGAAATGAATGGTATGGTAAACAACACAGCTCAATTCCAAGGCAATGTCACACAAAATAATTAAATCAAAATGAAAATAAATCAAAATCTATGAAAATTCAATTTATCAATGCAATCGGAAACATTGAAATGGAATTGTAGCATATTTAGTATAGTGTGTGTTGTTATTCCGTGCAACAGATGACACTGTTTTTCGAAAAAAAGCATGTTTTTACCTGTCACAGGTGTTACATTTGTATAGAAGGTATATAAAATTATGCAAAAATTAAAATAAAACGTTGTGTCAAAATTTCAAAGCATTCTGCAAAGAACTTTTGGAGATTACAGCGTGTGTTGCACCTACGTCCGTCAGATGGCACTGTTTAAAAAAAAAACATGTTTTTTTCTTTCACAGGTGAGGCATGTATGTAGTAGGTATATAAAAACACGCGCCTATTCAAATGCAACGTTGTGGCAAAATTTCAGAGCGATCGGTAAAGAGGTTTCAAAGATTTCCCCTCACATGAAAAACACGTAAAAAACACAGTTTTTCAAAAAAACATTTTTTATCCTGTCACAGACATGACATCTATATAGTATTTATACAAGTAAGTAAGTAAGTAGTTATCAATAGAAGGCACCAAACCAGGAAGGCTATGTAGTACCATCAAATGCGCAGAATAATCAAAGGGCGCTAAATATCACCAAGGATGCCAATACGAGAACAAAAACGCATAAGGCGAACGATATCAAAAGTATCCGAGTCACCAAGAATTCTATTGAGGGATAGGTGACCGCGCGGGGCGGTCGGAAAGCAAGCCACACGCTCGTGCTGGAAGTCAGGACATTCAAGAAGGACATGCACGACCGTAAGAGGGACAATGCAATTAGGACAATAAGGAGCAGGGTGGCGCTCCATCAAGTGACCAAGGGTTATGGGAGTATGGCCAATACGCAACTTCGCCAGAGTCGTTTTACATCGTCGGTTACGGTGGAAGGAGGACGGCCATGAGGAAACACAACATTTAAGAGTACGTAGCTTGTTACCAGTAACAGACGACCAAGAAGCCTGCCAACGGGTAAGGACTGAGGAATGGATAACCGGGTAAAAGTCGGAATATGGAATACCTTTACGAGAGATGGGACAAGAGCAGACAGCTTCCCTGGCGGCAGCATCCACACGCTCATTTAAAGACACACCAATATGGCTGCGAACCCAACAAAACTCAACCGACTTAAATTTACTGTGAACAAAAAACAGCTAATGCTGGATCTCGACAACCACTGGATGAACCGGATTAAAGGACCCGAGAGCCATGAGGGCACTACGAGAGTCAACAACAACTACAAAGGAAGACTGACAACGAGAAAGCAGGAGGCGAAGAGCATAAAGCTCCGCTGTGAAGATGCTAGTCTCCGGAGGTAAGCGACACATATAAGTGCGATCAGGAAAAATAACAGAGTAGCTAACACCGTCCGCAGACTTAGACCCATCGGTGAAGACAGAAACGGAGCGCGAGTGAGAAGAAAAGTGCTCAAGGAAAAGGTGTTTTAGAACCATAGGAGGGGTAAAAGCTTTAGTGATGCGGGTCAAGGATGTACAAAACTGCGGAAGGGGGACTCTCCACGGGGGCAAAGAAGGAACAACACGAGGAGAAACATTAGAAATACGAACGGAAAGAGAATCCTGTAAGCGAGATAACCGGACAGAAAGAGGGAGGTGGTGAAGAGGAACAGGAACCGCAGGAGGGGTAAAAGTTAAAGCACGACAGAGGCGAGAGGAAGGATGTTGCAAGGACCGTGCAAGATAGCGAAGACAGTAGCGATCATGGCGGTCCTGGAGAGACAGGAAGCCAGTGTCAACATACAAGCTAAGGACGGGAGTCGAACGAAAGGCACCAGAACTGAGGTGCAACCCAGTATGGTGCAAAGCATCAAGATGGCAAAGAGTAGAAGGAGAAGCAGACGAGTAAGCAGGGCAACCATAATCGAGCTTAGACAGGACGAGAGAGGAATGTAAAGCAAGGAGTGCGCGCCTATCTGCTCCCCAAGAAGTATGGGACAATATCCGAAGGAGGGTAAGGGCCTTAGATCACTCAACACGGAGGTAAGATATATGGGGCAACCAAGACAAACGAGTGTCAAAGACTAACCCCAAAAGAACGACATGCTTCCGAGTAAAAGTCATAGCACAAGTCTTAGACATAGAGAACCTGAAGCCATGATCGGTGGCCCAAGACGACACTGCATCAATCGCAAGTTGAAGCTGGCATTGAAGGAGAGGCGAATCATCACCCTGACAGCAAAGGGTAAGATCATCGACATAGAGAGCAGAGAAGATGCCTGAAGGAAGAGAGGAAAGAAGACCATTGAGGGCAACCAGAAAAAGAGTAGTGCTCGGAACACTACCCTGGGGCAAACCTTCGTATTGCTGAAAAGAGGGAGAGAGAGCGGTACCAAGCTGCACCCGAAAGGAACGACGAGAGAGAAAGCTGCAGAGAAAGAGAGGGAGATGACCACGAAGGCCAAAAGAATGAAGCTGGGATAGAATATGATACCGCCAAGTGGTGTCGTAAGCCTTTTCCTGGTTAAAAAGGACGGCAACAACGGAGGTCTTCGCAGCAAAAGCAGTACGAATATAGACCTCCAAGTTCACCAGGACATCTGTCGTGCTGCGGCACTTGTGGAAACCAAATTGAGAAGGGGAGAGGAGGTGATGGTGTTCCAGGAACCACATCAGACGAACGTTAACCATACGTTCATAGAGTTTGCAGACACAACTTGTGAGGGCAATTGGGCGAAAGTCCTTAGGGGAAGTACTCAGAGACCCCGGTTTGCGAACAGGGAGGACAACGGCATCGAGCCAGTCCTCAGGGACTGACGACGACTCCCAGATCCAATTATACAGACTCAGTAAATACTGAGACGTGCACGGAGGGAGATGGCGAAGCATCTCATAATGAATACCATCGGAGCCTGCCGCCGTAGAACCGCAGAGGGCCAGGGCAGAACGAAGTTCAGAGAGAGAGAAGGGATCATTATAGGGAAGTCGAAGACGAGTGCAGAAATCTAAAGGACGAGACTCAAGGACAGGTTTACGAAGAAGGAAAGATTGGGGAAGATGAAGACCAGAGCTAACAGAAGAAAAGTGGGAACCCAGTTCGGAAGCGACCTGCAACGGGTCCGCCACAAGAGTACCACGGAGGTGAAGGACCGTTGAAACATCGGGAACGAACTTACCCGCTATCTTGCGGATACGCTTCCAGATCTGTGGCAGAGGAGTTTCAGACGTAATGGTGGAGACATAAGATGCCCAACATTCACGTTTAGCCGTACGGATGGCCCTATAGGCCACCACACTCACCTTCCGAAAGAAAAGAAAAGAATCGGCTGTCTGCCGACAGCGGTGTCTCTTCCAGGCTGCACACTTACAGCGGACAGCCCGAGCACAGTCCGCATTCCACCAGGGAACGCACTTCCGTGGACCCCGAGAGGAAGAGCGAGGAATAGAGCGGAGGGCAGCGTCGAAGACAGTGTCATGAAAAAGGAGGAGAGAGCGAGGGAGAGGTAGAAGGGAGAGGTCAGAGAGAGCAGCGCCGAGGGTAAAGAGGTCCCAGTCCGCTTTCGCAAACTGCCATCTAGGGAAGGAGAGGGGAGGGCGAAAAGAGAAAAAGGTAACAAGGATGAGGAAATGATCACTGCCATGGAGGTCATCAAGAACCTGCCACGTGAAATCTAAGTAAAGAGAAGACGAGCAAAGAGAAAGATCAAGACAGGAAAGGGTGCGAGTCTGAGAGTCCAAATGCATGGGCTCACCAGAATTCAGAAGAGACAGGGAAGAAGAGAGGATAAACGGTTCAAGAAGGCGACCCCAGGTGTTCATCAGAACATCACCCCAAAGGGAATGACAACAATTGAAATCACCCAGCAGGAGCACAGGCTCCGGCAAGGAGTCCAGTAAGTGTTTCAGATCAGAAAGAGAAAGCGGGACACTTGGGGGGAGATAAATGGAACAAACAGTGTACCATTTCCCCACAAAGATACGAGCAGCAGAACAATGGAGAGGCGAAGGAAAAAGTAAGGGGACAAAGGGAACATCTGAGCGAATCAAGAGAGCAGAAGAGTTAGGAGCCCCAGCAACAGCTGGGGGGAGGGGGGGCGGGAAGGGGAGAGAAAGGAATAACCACGAAAGCGACCAGGACGAGCACCAAGCATCGGCTCCTGGAGACAGACACAAAGGGGCGAAAACCGCGAAATCAGAAGTTGGAGTTCGAGAAAATTGGCGTAATAACCTCGAACGTTCCATTGAAGAATAGACATCGACGGGAAGAGAAAGGACAACAACAGAGAAAAAGGAAGAAACAAAGGTGAAAGAGCAACACAGCAGGTTAAAAAAGATCATGGTCGGGATCAGGGTCAGCAAAGTCAGGGTTAGAGGGCATGGGTAAACTGAGCAAAGACGGAGGGAAGGAAGCGGGAGAACAGACCAGAGGTGGGCGGGTGGGGTCCGGCAGAGGAGGAGGAAGAGGAGGAGACAACGGAGAGGAGTAGTCAAGGACAGCAGCAGGAAGAGGGGGAGTAAAAAGAGGGGGAGCGCACTTCAGCAAGGGCAGCAACCGAGAGGGAAGCGGGGGCCAAAGAAACCTCCATAGCAGGAACAGGGGGCACAACCACCGAAACGGGAGGGGAAGGAGCAATAGAGTCAGTAGTAGGGGCCGAGGAAGAGAGCGAAGCCGTCTTACCCGTCAGGGAGGAGGAAGGGGAGGAACCAGGCTTACGCTTCTGACTTAAGGAGACTGGTGTCCCAGCAACTACGTACCAGGCAGAAGGGGGATTGGAAGGGGGATCGGAGGGAAACGAGGAAGAAGACACAGGAGACATGACAGACTGGGTAGAAAGAAGGGGAACCCCAGACAGAGGACCAGGAGGGGGACCCTTCGGGACAGAACTCAAAGGAACAGAGGAGGGGGCAGTGGGCGTATCAGGGTCCAAGGCCCGGAAACGGTTGTGAGTCTGAGGAAGGTGGGAAGGACGAGGAGAGGAAGAGCACAACACGCGAGCTTAAGAGACGTTAGCATAAGGCGGGAGCCGGCGAACATGGCGCCTCGCCTCAGGAAAAGATGAACGCTCCCAGTGCTTCAAGTTGAGGACGGCTGCCTCAAGCTTGTAATGGATACACGCACGGGAGAAGGTAGAATGGGCCTCACCGCAGTTGAGGCAGTGAACCTGGGGAGAAGTGCACTCCGACTTAGAGTGACCATCGCCCCCACACAAAGGACAGAGAGAGACAGTCCCAGAGCAGCGGAGGGCACAATGCCCAAACCTCCAGCACTTGTTACAGAGCCTAGGAGAAAGAATGTACTCCTGGACAGAGCACCTGGCACCAGCAAGAATGACAGAGGATGGAAGGGTCCTACCATCAAAGGTAATCTTCACAACCCGAAGGGGTTGATGGCGACGACCACGAGGGGGACGAGTAAACATGTCCACCCGGAGGACAGAATGGCCCTGGGCATCGAGGACATGCCGAATATCATCGAGGCAGTCCTGCAGATTCCGAACACCGGTCGCAACATGGGGCAGGAGGAGAATAGTGCCAACACTGTCATTTAACTGAGCATTCACGGGGGGCCCTCGTAGCCTGGTGGATAGCGCGCAGGACTCGTAATTCTGTGGTGCGGGTTCGATTCCCGTACGAGGCAGAAACAAATGGGCAAAGTTTCTTTCACCCTGAATGCCCCTGTTACCTAGCAGTAAATAGGTACCTGGGAGTTAGTCAGCTGTCACGGGCTGCTTCCTGGGGGTGGAGGCCTGGTCGAGGACCGGGCCGCGGGGACACTAAAGCCCCGAAATCATCTCAAGATAACCTCAAGATAGATTCTTTGAGACCCGAAGAGGGGTCTCGCCAAGGCAGGATAAGGCAGCCAAGCAGGAAGCCGCATCCTGAGGAGCAGCAACGACACGTGTACCGAGATGAGTAGGGTTGAAGGTAACAGAGGCATCTACGAAATCAACATGATGTCGATGGAGGGAGAAATCGTCAGGAGGCGCAGAATAAAGAGGGAGGAAATCAAAGTATTTGGCCCACGAAGCAGGACCAAACAAGGCTTGATAGGCACCAGAACGGGAATTAATCGAGCGAGTGTGGCTGTGTCGAGGACAGCATTGAGAACCCCCAGAGAGAGGGGGGTTAAAAGGCGCAGTAGTTACAATTAGAGATGGAGCCGTGCCAGAGGACTAGGTAGTTACCACTGGGGGCTTGGGGCTCGACCCAACCACAGAGGAGGGAGGGAAGCCGAGGGGAGTAGTCAGAGAGGCCAAAGGAGGAGCAAGGTCGGGGCCCAATGCAGTGGAGGCTACAGAGCCCGGTCTTCCAACACAGAGCGACTTGTGGGGCTTGGTCGCCCACCCCGCGAGCCTGAGAAGGTAAAGGAGGAACAGAACACAACATAGGTACAAAACATAAACATTCATTCACGAATGTGCCCCCACACCCACCATGGAGCCACAATTAGAGGCAGCTACACCCAACAAGAAGCTATCGCCGATCATGACGGGGCCTCCTAGGGGTGTGCCGTGAGTATACGTCCCACAAACGCCACCTTAAGAACCGTCAGTCCGTCGAGATCGGGTTCAGTGACGAAAGGGGAATTGACAATAAAAGGTTCCCCTCGCTCTCCACGTTGGGTACTACAGTTCTACGGGTGCAAGAGTATGCCTCCTCAAGCACCCGGGCGTCAAAATAGAAGAAGTCCAAAGGAATAACCAGAACAAGCAAAAGGTCGGCAGGAAACGACAAGCAGATAGGAGAAGAGGGGGGAGAAAAACGGAACAGAAGGAAAAGAAAAAGTTGTTCAGCAAAATTTGAGAGGACAGCAGCAGGAGCACAAGGCTATAAAAGGACAGAGGACTGTCCCAAGGAGCATCACACTCCGGCAGCCGTCCACTAAGCCTCCTCACGGCATCAACGAGCTGAACGGGGAGGGGGTATTTATACAAAAACCTGCTCGGATGTGAATGGATCATTGTGTGCAAATTTCAAAGGAACCAGTAAAGATTTTGTTTTTTTTCTCTCTTTTGATTTCTCCAATTTTTTATTTCTCCAAAGGTTTTGGAGATTAGCGATTTTGAACAAACGAACATTTACATTTTTATTGATTTAAATATATACTTCCTTTGGATAATAAATACTTGTAGAGTGATTTAAGTTGTTTAGTGGAATTTTCCTCATTGTCTATTATATATATAATTTATCAATTCAATTCATCCACGATCTGCTTTATTGAATAAGCCCCTATGAACTGTGCAAGCACTCCTTAGTCTACTTCAATAGATAAGCCCCTTGTGATTGAGTTATACCACACTTAACATAAATTCCTCTCTCCCTTTTCAAGTAATTGGGGATCCACACTCACGGAGTGAAGAGCAATTGATTGGCCCCGTTCCCACAATCAATTAGCCGGACTATGGAGTCAGTCGGGATCGGTGGTGGCGGCGTTCTTTCTAAGTCTCTGGTGAGTTTCCTGGTACTGAGCTACAATATCCTGGCTTTGTGGTTTCCTGGGTGATCAAACGCCCACCGTAACAGGAGTTGTACTGAGGCTACAGCAAGTAGGAACTCTGGTGAACATCATGGATCTGGGTACATAAAGGCCAGAGTTTTAACTAATCAAGAGAAGAGAGGTTAATTAAGATCTGGCCCTGTTACAGTGGTGGTGGTATTGGTGGTGGTGGTGATGGTACTGGTGGTGGTGGTGGTGGTTTTTGTGGTGGTGGTACTGGGGATGATGGTGGTTGTGGTGGTGGTACTGGAGATGATGGTGGTTGTGGTGGTGGTACTGGGGATAATGGTGGTTGTGGTGGTGGTACTGGGGATAAGGGTTGTTGTGGTGGTGGTACTGGGGATGATGGTGGTTGTGGTGGTGGTACTGGGGATGATGGTGGTTGTGGTGGTGGTACTGGGGATGATGGTGGTTGTGGTGGTGGTACTGGGAATAATGGTGGTTGTGGTGGTGGTACTGGGGATAAGGGTTGTTGTGGTGGTGGTACTGGGGATAATGGTGGTTGTGGTGGTGGTACTGGGGATGATAGTGGTTCTGGTGGTGGTACTGGGGATAAGGGTTGTTGTGGCGGTGGTACTGGGGATAATGGTGGTTGTGGTGGTGGTACTGGGGATAATGGTGGTTGTGGTGGTGGTACTGGGGATAATGGTGGTTGTGGTGGTGGTACTGGGGATAATGGTGGTTGTGGTGGTGGTACTGGGGATGATGGTGGTTGTGGTGGTGGTACTGGGGATAATGGTGGTTGTGGTGGTGGTACTGGGGATAAGGGTTGTTGTGGTGGTGGTACTGGGGATGATGGTGGTTGTGGTGGTGGTACTGGGGATGATGGTGGTTGTGATGGTGGTACTGGGGATGATGGTGATTGTGGTGGTGGTACTGGGGATGATGGTGGTTGTGGTGGTGGTACTGGGGATGATGGTGGTTGTGGTGGTGGTACTGGGGATGATGGTGGTTGTGGTGGTGGTACTGGGGATGATGGTGGTTGTGGTGGTGGTACTGGGGATGATGGTGGTTGTTGTGGTGGTACTGGGGATGATGGTGGTTGTTGTGGTGGTACTGGGGATGATGGTGGTTGTTGTGGTGGTACTGGGGATGATGGTGGTTGTGGTGGTGGTACTGGGGATAATGGTGGTTGTGGTGGTGGTACTGGGGATGATGGTGGTTGTGGTGGTGGTACTGGGGATAATGGTGGTTGTGGTGGTGGTACTGGGGATGATGGTGGTTGTGGTGGTGGTACTGGGGATAATGGTGGTTGTTGTGGTGGTACTAGAGAGTAGTAGGGATGAAGCGTTAGCGAGGACTGAAACTTTTTAGGCCAGTCCTCGCTAACGCTTCAAGGTTTCCAGGTAAATTTTGCCATTTCCCGCTAAGTTCTTAAAGAGTTCTTATGGGAAAGTTCAGGGCAAAAGTTCCCGATTTGAACTTAAAGGTTTCTTATGGAGGAAATTAAAATATTGCCAGAGTCCAGTTAAAGACCGAAATTAGTCAGAGTCCATTCTTAAGACCAAAAATTCACCAGAGACTAGTTTAAGCCCAAAATAATGTCAGAGTCCATTTAAGATCGAAATAATTTCAGAGACTATTTTAGACAAAAATATTGTCCAAGACCAGTTTAAGCCCAAATTTTGACAGAGACCATTTTGAGACCAAAAATATGACAGTCCGTTCTAAGACCAAAAATTATTCAGAGACCCACTGAAGACCGAATTTCTTCAGAGCCTAGTTGAAGACCAAAATTAAACATTCAGATCCTGCAGCCACTCAACAAGAGGTAGAAGAGCTTGTTGATAGAGCTCAGGTGCAAGGGAGAATTGTGTAAAACCCTGGTTTGTGTCTCAGAGAGGCTGCAGAATCCGAGAAAAGTCAGTAGAACCTCCGGTTGCAATTCTTTTACCATGCCGTAGCTCAGTCAATTAAGGCAGCATCTGGGATCCTTTCGAATGTAGGTTCGAACCCTCGTCACGGCCCTTGTGGATTTGTTCATATTCTCTTCTTTTCGTGTTCTTTGTTTCTTAACACTAACTAGCAGTACCCGGCCACGCGTTGCTGTGACTCAGCAACGCATGTGCGTTGCTGAGCCACAGCAACTTTCCCTGTCCGCCAGTCCTCCCCACCATTCACCCCTCACCCGTTTCCTCGGCTTCCCAACCATTCCCCACTCCACTGCTCCTTCGTCCTGCCCACCATTCCCCACTCCACCATCCCCTCTTCCTTTCCAGCATGCCCCACTCCCCCTGTCCATTTGTCCTCCCCACCATTCTCCATTCCCCCCATCCCCTCGTCCTCCCCACCATCTCTCACTTCCGTCCCCTCGTCATCCCCACCATTCCCCACTCCCTCATCCGATGACTTCCCAGATGGTCTGATGTTCCCATCACAAAAATTGGAAACATCAAGTGATCTGATGTTCTCATCACTGAAATATAAGAAAAACAGTTAAAAAATGAAATGAAAATATGAAAAAATAAAAAAATAAACTATACTCACGAAATGAACGGTATGGTTAACAACACAGCTCAATTCCAATGCAATTCCCACAAAATAATTAAATTAAAATGAAAATAAATCCAAATCTATGAAAATTCAATTTATCAATGCAATCAGAAACATTGAAATGGAATTGTAACATATTTAGTATAGCATGTGTGTTGCTCTTACATGCAACAGATGGCGCTGTTTTTGAAGAAAAGCATAGTTTTACCTGTCACAGGTGTGGCATCTATACTTATACTTACAAAATGAACGGTATGATAAACAACATAGCTCAGTTCCAACACAATGTCACACAAAATAATTCAGTAAAAAATAAAATAAATTGAAATCTATGAAAATAAAATTTATCAATGCAATTGGAAACATTGAAACGGAATTCATGACATATTTAGTATAGCGTTCATGTTGCTATTATGTGCAACAGATGGCGCTGTTTTTCAAAAACACATGTTTTTACCTGCCACAGGGGTGGCATCTATATAGTAGGTATATAAAAAAAAAACGCGCCTATTCAAATGCAATGTTGTGTCAAAATTTCAAAGCAATAGGCAAAGAGGTTTCGAAGATTTTCCTCACATGAAAAACACACGAAAAACACAGTTTTTCAGAAAAAGCATCTTTTTTTTACCGTCACAGACGTGACATCTATATAGGATGTATATAAGAACCTACTTGGATGCGAATGGAACGTTGTGTGAAAATTTCAAAGCAATCGGCGAAGAACTTTCGGAGATTAGCTATTTTGAACAAACGAACATATCTCTTTTTATATATATATAGATTATTTCTGCCATTCAGTAACTAGTTCTTTATCAAATGATATCAGCCGTATTACTGTTCCCATAACAAAATAGTTACAAAGTATTTAGTCTGTCACCAACTTTATTTAAAAAAAAAAAGTCAATGTAATACTCTTTATCAACGTAATATAACTTACCGACACTGTTCTTTAAAGAAAACTACTCTTTATTCAGTACAATATTTACCAAGACATTCTTTTTCATCATTTCTTAACTAAAATTATTCGTCAATCAACTGAAAATACTTACTTTCATCATTTCTTAACTAAAATTATTCGTCAATCAACTAAAAATACTTACTTTCATCATTTCTTAACTAAAATTATTCGTCAATCAACTGAAAATACTTACTTTCATCATTTCTTAACTAAAATTATTCGTCAATCAACTGAAAATACTTACTTTCATCATTTCTTAACTAAAATTATTCGTCAATCAACTGAAAATACTTACTTTCATCATTTCTTAACTAAAATTATTCGTCAATCAACTGAAAATACTTACTTTCATCATTTCTTAACTAAAATTATTCATCAATCAACTAAAAATAGTCGCATTCATCATGTTTTCTTGTCGTTTCTTAACTAAAATAACACTTCTTTCAACTGAAAATACTCAAGCTTAACTTCCTTCAACACTTAATTTAACTAAAGTTATTCATCCACATAACTAAAAATAGTAATATGTAACTTCTTTAAACACTTTTGTAACTAACAGTATACTTCGTGGAGTAAGAAAGATAGTCAAAAACATTTTTTGAGACATCAAGGGCACACTCAGACACACCAGTAACACACTCAAAGACGTCAGTAACACACTAAAAGACGTCAATAACACACTGAAAGACGTCAATAACACACTGAAAGACGTCAATAACACACTGAAAGACGTCAATAACACACTGAAAGACGTCAATAACACACTGAAAGACGTCAATAACACACTGAAAGACGTCAATAACACACTGAAAGACGTCAATAACACACTCAAATACGTCAATAACACACTGAAAGACGTCAATAACACACTGAAAGACGTCAATAACACACTGAAAGACGTCAATAACACACTGAAAGACGTCAATAACACACTGAAAGACGTCAATAACACACTGAAAGACGTCAATAACACACTGAAAGACGTCAATAACACACTGAAAGACGTCAATAACACACTCAAATACGTCATAACACACTGAAAGACGTCAATAACACACTCAAATACGTCAATAACACACTCAAATACGTCAATAACACACTCAAATACGTCAATAACACACTCAAATACGTCAATAACACACTCAAATACGTCAATAACACATTCAAAGACAAGAATAACAAGCTCAAAGGCCCTAAGAATACTATTCTCGCCTTCAAAAGTTATTCTCAGTCATAAAAGTTGTTTTCTAACTCTCCTTCGTTCGTCAAAGCTGTTCTCTAAGATATCAAAGTCGTTTTCTATGACATCTTCAGGCAATAAATCGCTCCCAAGTGTGAAAAACGTTGTTCTTTATTCAATAAATAAGAAAAATTGCTATCTTTTATGCAGTAATTGCTTTCACTAAGACATTTACAGTTAAACTCGTTAATAGCATTTAATGTCACAGAACACCGGTCTTTTTATGTAACTAATTCAACTTTTCATATCAAACTTACATTTCTTTTAATAATTATTCTGTTAAAATATATTTTCTTAGCCACTTTACCTTATATCTGTTCTCCGAACATCACTGCATAACCCTATCTAACCTAACTTACCTGTACTAGCCTACCCTAATATAATTTATCGTAACTTATGTAATAAACCCAACTTGTCCATACGTACCTAACCTTGCTCTCCTGAGCGAACCTAAATTATTATGTTAAATAAACAAATATTGGGCTAAAATTGGGCTATTAGTAGCGAAAAGGCACTTAAGAACATAAGAACATAAGAACAAAGGCAACTGCAGAAGGCCTATTGGCCCATACGAGGCAGCTCCTATTTATAACCACCCAATCCCACTCATATACTTGTCCAACCCGCGCTTGAAACAATCGAGGGACACCATCTCCACCACGTTACGCGGCAATTGGTTCCAACCCAACCCAACAACCCAACAACACTTGTAAATGCGGTCTCTGACAAATTTTGGTCTTAAAAATTTACTCACAATATTTGAATTTCCTCAAGAAACCTTTAAGTCCAAACCGGGAACTTTTGCCCTGAATTTCTCCCATAAGAATTCTTTAAGAACTTAGCGGGAAATGGCGAAATTTTCCTGGAAACCCTGAAGCGTTAGCGAAGACTGGCCCCCAAATTATCAGTCCTCGCTAACGCTTCATCCTTACTACTCTGGAGATGGTGGTGGTCGTGGTTGTGGTGGTGGTGGTACTGGAGAAGGTGGTGTTTGTGGTTGTGGTCGTGGTGGTGGTACAGGAGAAGGTGGTGTTTGTGGTTGTGGTGGTGGTGGTACTGGAGAAGGTGGTGTTTGTGGTTGTGGTCGTGGTGGTGGTACTGGAGAAGGTGGTGTTTGTGGTTGTGGTCGTGGTGGTGGTACAGGAGAAGGTGGTGTTTGTGGTTGTGGTCGTGGTGGTGGTACAGGAGAAGGTGGTGGTTGTGGTCGTGGTGGTGGTACTGGAGAAGGTGGTGTTTGTGGTTGTGGTCGTGGTGGTGGTACTGGAGAAGGTGGTGTTTGTGGTTGTGGTCGTGGTGGTGGTACTGGAGAAGGTGGTGGGGATACTGGAGATGGTGGTGGTTGTGGTGGTGGTAATAGAGATGTTGGTTGTGGTGGTGGTACTGGAGTTGGTGGTGGTTATGGTTGAGGTCGTGGTGGTGGTACTGGAGAAGGTGGTGGTTGTGGTGGTGGTACTGGAGTTGGTGGTGGTTATGGTTGTGGTGGTGGTACTGGCGATGGTGGTGGGGATACTGGAGATGGTGGTGGTTGTGGTGGTGGTACTGGAGAAGGTGGTGGTTAAGGTTGTGGTGGTGGTACTGGTAATGGTGGTGGTGGTACTGGCGATGGTGGTAGTGGTACTGGAGAAGGTAGTTGTTGTGGTGGTGGTGCTGGTACTGGTAATGGTGGTAGTGGTACTGGCGATGAGAGTAGTGGAGAGATTGGAGTCAGCGCCCCCCCTCCCCCCGCCACACACCCTGACTGTCTCAACACAAACTCTCCAAGTCAAACACCAGAGTAAAGCTGTATCGGAACAGTGGTCGAGGCCACTCTTGACCAGGCAGACGGGCCGCGGGCTGCCCAAACGGCTCTCATAGCAAGAAACAACATTCCTTAAGTTCTATGCTTCGAACTTCGATTGTTATTAATGAATTACTGACATCCTGAATCACAGGCCACAAAGACAGTTTGTGTACCAATATTCTGACACGTTTAAGGGTAGTTTGCACACGTTTAAGGTAGTTCCAGCGCCTGCAGTTGCTAGAGTTTTATTAGTTGACTCAAGTTCTGGCCGCTAGCGTTGCCTGGTTGTTGTGTCGTTATTGCGGGCAGTATTGACGTCTGGTGCTGTCAGACTTGTAAGAATAAGGGGCTGATAGAGGACAGTTGCTGGATGGAGGAGAATGAGATGGTTAGGAAAATAGAGATAGGAATAGTTGCAGCTAAAGCGGCGGGTGTGTGAACGGTTTGGTTCTTAAAGACATTCTTGCGTCAGGATTCTATAAGGATGGCCCTCTCTCTCTGGCTGGCCCTCTCTCTGGCTGGCCCTCTCTCTCTCTGGCTGGCTCTCTCTCCGCCTGGCCCTCTCTCTCTGGCTGGCTCTTCTCTGGCTGGCCCCCTTTCTCTCTCTAGCTGGGTCTCTCTCTCTCTGGCTGGCCCTCGCTCTCTGCCTGGCTCTCTCTCAGGCTAGACCTTTCTCTCTGGCTGGCCCCTCTCTCTCTGGCTGGCCCCTCTCTCTCTGGCTGACCCTCTCTCTCTCTCTCTCTCTCTCTCTCTCTCTCTCTCTCTCTCTCTCTCTCTCTCTCTCTCTCTCTCTCTCTCTCTCTCTCTCTCTCTGGCTAGCTCTCTCTCCGGCTGGCCCCCTCTCTCTCGGCTGGCCCCCTCTCTCTGGCTGGCCCTCTCTCTGGCTGGCCCTCTCTCTCTCGGCTGGCCCCCTCTCTCTGGCTGGCCCTCTCTCTGGCTGGCCCTCTCTCTCTCTCTGGCTGGCTGGCCCCTCTCTCTCTCTGGCAGGCTCCTTCTCTCTCTCTCTCTGGCTGGCTTTCTCTCTCTCTCTGGCTGGCCCTCTCTCTCTCTGGCTGGCTCTCTCTGGCTGGCCCTCTCTCTCTGGCTGGCCCTCTCTCTCTGGCTGGCCCTCTCTCTCTGCCTGGCCCTCTCTCTGGCTGGCTCTCTCTCTGGCTGGCCCTTTCTCTCTGGCTGGCCCTCTCTCTCTGGTTGGCCCTCTCTCTCTGGCTGGCCCTCTGTCTCTGGCTGGCCCTCTCTCTCTGGCTGGCCCTCTCTCTCTGGCTGGCCCTCTCTCTGGCTGGCCCTCTCTCTCTGGCTGGCTCTCTCTCTGGCTGGCTCTCTCTCTGGCTGGCCCTCTCTCTGGCTGGCTCTCTCTCTGGCTGACCCTCTCTCTGGCTGGCCCTCTCTCTGGCTTGCCCTCTCTCTCTGACTTGCCCTCTCTCTCTCTGGCTGGCTCTCTCTCTCTCTCTCTGGCTGGCTCTCTCTCTCTCTCTCTGGCTGGCTCTGTCTCTGGCTGGCCCTCTCTATCTCTGGCTGGCCCTCTCTTTCTCTCTAGCTGGCCCTCTCTCTCTCTGGCTGGCCCTCTCTCTGTCTGGCTCTCTCTCTCTGGCTGGCCCTCTCTCTCTGGCTGGCTCTCTCTCTGGCTGGCTCTCTCTCTGGCTGGCCCCCTCACTTTGGCTGGCTCTCTCTCTGGCTGGCCCTCTCTCTCTGGCTGGCTCTCTCTCTGGCTGGCTCTCTCTCTGGCTGGCCCTCTCTCTGGCTGGCCCTCTCTCTGGCTGGCTCTCTCTCTGGCTGGCCCTCTTTCTCTGGCTGGCCCTCTCTTTGGCTGGCCGTCTCTCTCTGACTGGCCCTCTCTCTCTGGCTGGCCCTCTCTCTCTGGCTGGCCCTCTCTTTGGCTGGCCCTCTCTCTCTGGCTGGCTCTCTCTGGCTGGCCCTCTCTCTTGCTGGCTCTCTCTGGCTGGCCCTCTCTCTCTCTGGCTGGCCCTCTCTCTCTGGCTGGCCCTCTCTCTCACTGGCTGGCCCTCTCTCTCTCTGGCTGGCCCTCTCTCTCTCTGGCTGGGCCTCTCTCTCTGGCTGGGCCTCTCTCTCTGGCTGGCCCTCTCTCTCTCTGGCTGGCCCTCTCTCTCTGGCTGGCCCTCTCTCTCACTGGCTGGCCCTCTCTCTCACTGGCTGGCCCTCTCTCTCTCTGGCTGGCCCTCTCTCTCTGGCTGGCCCTCTCTCTCTGGCTGGCCCTCTCTCTCTGGCTGGCCCTCTCTCTCTGGCTGGCCCTCTCTCTCTGGCTGGCCCTCTCTCTCTCTGGCTGGCTCTCTCTCTGGCTGGCCCTCTCTCTTGCTGGCTCTCTCTCTGGCTGGCCCTCTTTCTCTCTGGCTGTCCCTCTCTCTCTCTGGGTGGCCCTCTCTCTGGCTTGCCCTCTCTCTCTCTGGCTGGCTCTCTCTCTCTCTGGCTGGCTCTCTCTCTCTCTCTGGCTGGCCCTCTCTCTCTCTGGCTGGCCCTCTCTCTGGCTGGCCCTCTCTCTGGCTGGCCCTCTCTCTGGCTGGCCCTCTCTCTCTCTCTCTCTGGCTGGCTCTCTCTCTCTGGCTGGCCCTCTCTCTCTCTCTGGCTGGCCCTCTCTCTCTCTCTGGCTGGCCCTCTCTCTGGCTGGCCCTCTCTCTCTGGCTGGCTCTCTCTCTGGCTGGCCCTCTCTCTGGCTGGCCCTCTCTCTGGCTGGCCCTCTCTCTCTCTCTCTCTCTGGCTGGCCCTCTCTCTGGCTGGCCCTCTCTCTGGCTGGCTCTCTCTCTGGCTGGCTCTCTCTCTCTGGCTGGCTCTCTCTCTGGCTGGCCCTCTCTCTCTCTGGCTGGCTCTCTCTCTGGCTGGCCCTCTCTCTGGCTGGCCCTCTCTCTGGCTGGCCCTCTCTCTGGCTGGCTCTCTCTCTGGCTGGCCCTCTCTCTCTCTCTCTCTGGCTGGCTCTCTCTCTGGCTGGCCCTCTCTCTGGCTGGCCCTCTCTCTGGCTGGCTCTCTCTCTCTGGCTGGCTCTCTCTCTGGCTGGCCCCCTCTCTCTGGCTGGCCCTCTGTCTGGCTGGCCCTCTCTCTGGCTGGCCCCCTCTCTGGCTGGCCCTCTCTCTGGCTGGCTCTCTCTCTCTGGCTCGCTCTCTCTCTGGCTGGCCCCCTCTCTCTGGCTGGCCCTCTGTCTGGCTGGCCCTCTCTCTGGCTGGCCCTCTCTCTGGCTGGCTCTCTCTCTGGCTGGCCCCCTCTCTCTGGCTGACCCTCTGTCTGGCTGGCCCTCTCTCTCTGGCTGGCTCTCTCTCTGGCTGGCCCCCTCTCTCTGGCTGGCCCTCTGTCTGGCTGGCTCTCTCTCTGGCTGGCCCTCTCTCTGGCTGGCCCTCTCTCTGGCTAGCTCTCTCTCTCTGGCTGGCTCTCTCTCTGGCTGGCCCCCTCTCTCTGGCTGGCCCTCTGTCTGGCTGGCCCCCTCTCTCTGGCTGGCCCTCTCTCTGGCTGGCCCTCTCTCTCTCTCTCTCTGGCTGGCTCTCTCTCTGGCTGGCCCTCTCTCTGGCTGGCCCTCTCTCTCTCTCTCTCTGGCTGGCTCTCTCTCTGGCTGGCCCTCTCTCTGGCTGGCCCTCTCTCTCTCTCTGGCTGGCTCTCTCTCTGGCTGGCCCTCTCTCTGGCTGGCCCTCTCTCTGGCTGGCTCTCTCTCTCTGGCTGGCTCTCTCTCTGGCTGGCCCTCTGTCTGGCTGGCCCTCTCTCTGGCTGGCCCTCTCTCTGGCTGGCTCTCTCTCTGGCTGGCCCCCTCTCTCTGGCTGGCCCTCTGTCTGGCTGGCCCTCTGTCTGGCTAGCTCTCTCTCTCTGGCTGGCTCTCTCTCTGGCTGGCCCCCTCTCTCTGGCTAGCTCTCTCTCTCTGGCTGGCTCTCTCTCTGGCTGGCCCCCTCTCTCTGGCTGACTCTCTCTCTGGCTGGCATTCTCTCTGGCTGGCCCTCTCTCTCTGGCTGGCCCTCTCTCTCTGGCTGGCTCTCTCTCTGGCTGGCCCTCTCTCTCTGGCTGGCCCTCTCTCTCTGGCTGGCTCTCTCTCTGGCTGGCCCTCTCTCTCTGGCTGGCCCTCTCTCTCTGGCTGGCTCTCTCTCTGGCTGGCCCTCTCTCTCTCTGGCTGGCTCTCTCTCTGGCTGGCCCTCTGTCTGCCTGGCCCTCTCTCTGGCTAGCTCTCTCTCTCTGGCTGGCTCTCTCTCTGCTGGCCCCCTCTCTCTGGCTGGCATTCTCTCTGGCTGGCCCTCTCTCTCTGGCTGGCCCTCTCTCTCTGGCTGGCTCTCTCTCTCTGGCTGGCCCTCTCTCTCTGGCTGGCCCTCTCTCTCTGGTTGGCCCTCTCTCTCTCTGGCTGGCCCTCTGTCTGGCTGGCCCTCTCTCTCTGGCTGGCCCTCTCTCTCTGACTGGCCCTCTCTCTCTCTGGCTGGCTCTCTCTCTGGCTGGCCCTCTCTCTCTGGCTGGCCCTCTCTCTCTCTGGCTGGCTCTCTCTCTGGCTGGCCCTCTGTCTGGCTGGCCCTCTCTCTCTGGCTGGCTCTCTCTCTGGCTAGCTCTCTCTCTCTGGCTGGCTCTCTCTCTGGCTGGCCCTCTCTCTCTGGCTAGCTCTCTCTCTCTGGCTGGCCCTCTGTCTGGCTGGCCCCCTCTCTCTGGCTGACTCTCTCTCTGGCTGGCATTCTCTCTGGCTGGCCCTCTCTCTCTGGCTGGCTCTCTCTCTGGCTGGCCCTCTCTCTGGCTGGCCCTCTCTCTGGCTGGCCCTCTCTCTGGCTGGCTCTCTCTCTGGCTGGCCCCCTCTCTCTGGCTGGCCCTCTGTCTGGCTGGCCCTCTGTCTGGCTGGCTCTCTCTCTGGCTGGCTCTCTCTCTCTGGCTGGCCCTCTCTCTGGCAGACCCTCTCTGGCTGGGCCTCTCTCTGGCCGGCTCTCTCTCTGGCTGGCCCTCTCTCTCTGGCTGGCTCTCTCTCTCTGGCTGGCTCTCTCTCTGGCTGGCCCTGTCTCTGGCTGGCCCTCTCTCTCTGGCTGGCCCTCTCTCTCTGGCTGGCTCTCTCTCTCTCTCTGGCTGGCTCTCTCTCTGGCTGACCCTCTCTCTCTGGCTGGCTCTCTCTCTGGCTGGCCCTCTCTCTCTGGCTGGCCTTCTCTCTCTGGCTGGCTCTCTCTCTGGCTGGCTCTCTCTCTGGCTGGCCCTCTCTCTCTGGCTGGCCCTCTCTCTGGCTGGCCCTGTTTCTGGCTGGCCCTCTCTCTCTGGCAGACCCTCTCTCTCTGGCTGGCCTTCTCTCTCTGGCCGGCTCTCTCTCTGGCTGGCTCTCTCTCTCTGGCTGGCCCTCTCTCTCTGGCTGGCTCTCTCTCTCTGGCTGGCCCTCTCTCTCTGGCAGACCCTCTCTCTCTGGCTGGCCTTCTCTCTCTGGCCGGCTCTCTCTCTGGCTGGCTCTCTCTCTCTGGCTGGCCCTCTCTCTCTGGCTGGCTCTCTCTCTCTGGCTGGCCCTCTCTCTCTGGCCGGCTCTCTCTCTGGCTGGCTCTCTCTCTCTGGCTGGCCCTCTCTCTCTGGCTGGCTCTCTCTCTCTCTGGCTGGCCCTCTCTCTTTGGCTGGCTCTCTCTCTCTGGCTGGCCTCTCTCTCTCTAGCTGGCTCTCTCTCTCTGGCTGGCTCTCTCTCTCTGGCTGGCCCTCTCTCTCTGGCTGGCTCTCTCTCTCTGGCTGGGCCTCTCTCTCTCTGGCTGGCCCTCTCTCTCTGGCTGACCCTCTCTCTCTGGCTGGCTCTCTCTCTCTGGCTGACCCTCTCTCTGGCTGGCCCTCTCTCTGGCTGGCTCTCTCTCTGGCTGACCCTCTCTCTGGCTGACCCTCTCTCTGGCTGGCCCTCTCTCTGGCTGGCCCTCTCTCTGGCTGGCCCTCTCTCTGGCTGGCCCTCTCTCTCTCTGGCTGGCTCTCTCTCTGGCTGGCCCTCTGTCTGCCTGGCCCTCTCTCTGGCTAGCTCTCTCTCTCTGGCTGGCTCTCTCTCTGGCTGGCCCCCTCTCTCTGGCTGGCATTCTCTCTGGCTGGCCCTCTCTCTCTGGCTGGCCCTCTCTCTCTGGTTGGCCCTCTCTCTCTCTGGCTGGCCCTCTGTCTGGCTGGCCCTCTCTCTCTGGCTGGCCCTCTCTCTCTGACTGGCCCTCTCTCTCTCTGGCTGGCTCTCTCTCTGGCTGGCCCTCTCTCTCTGGCTGTCCCTCTCTCTCTCTGGCTGGTTCTCTCTCTGGCTGGCCCTCTGTCTGGCTGGCCCTCTCTCTCTGGCTGGCTCTCTCTCTGGCTAGCTCTCTCTCTCTGGCTGGCTCTCTCTCTGGCTGGCCCTCTCTCTCTGGCTAGCTCTCCCTCTCTGGCTGGCCCTCTGTCTGGCTGGCCCCCTCTCTCTGGCTGACTCTCTCTCTGGCTGGCATTCTCTCTGGCTGGCCCTCTCTCTCTGGCTGGCTCTCTCTCTGGCTGGCCCTCTCTCTGGCTGGCCCTCTCTCTGGCTGGTCCTCTCTCTGGCTGGCTCTCTCTCTGGCTGGCCCCCTCTCTCTGGCTGGCCCTCTGTCTGGCTGGCCCTCTGTCTGGCTGGCTCTCTCTCTGGCTGGCTCTCTCTCTCTGGCTGGCCCTCTCTCTGGCAGACCCTCTCTCTCTGGCTGGGCCTCTCTCTGGCCGGCTCTCTCTCTGGCTGGCCCTCTCTCTCTGGCTGGCTCTCTCTCTCTGGCTGGCTCTCTCTCTGGCTGGCCCTGTCTCTGGCTGGCCCTCTCTCTCTGGCTGGCCCTCTCTCTCTGGCTGGCTCTCTCTCTCTCTCTGGCTGGCTCTCTCTCTGGCTGACCCTCTCTCTCTGGCTGGCTCTCTCTCTGGCTGGCCCTCTCTCTCTGGCTGGCCTTCTCTCTCTGGCTGGCTCTCTCTCTGGCTGGCTCTATCTCTGGCTGGCCCTCTCTCTCTGGCTGGCCCTCTCTCTGGCTGGCCCTGTTTCTGGCTGGCCCTCTCTCTCTGGCAGACCCTCTCTCTCTGGCTGGCCTTCTCTCTCTGGCCGGCTCTCTCTCTGGCTGGCTCTCTCTCTCTGGCTGGCCCTCTCTCTCTGGCTGGCTCTCTCTCTCTGGCTGGCCCTCTCTCTCTGGCAGACCCTCTCTCTCTGGCTGGCCTTCTCTCTCTGGCCGGCTCTCTCTCTGGCTGGCTCTCTCTCTCTGGCTGGCCCTCTCTCTCTGGCTGGCTCTCTCTCTCTGGCTGGCCCTCTCTCTCTGGCCGGCTCTCTCTCTGGCTGGCTCTCTCTCTCTGGCTGGCCCTCTCTCTCTGGCTGGCTCTCTCTCTCTCTGGCTGGCCCTCTCTCTTTGGCTGGCTCTCTCTCTCTGGCTGGCCTCTCTCTCTCTAGCTGGCTCTCTCTCTCTGGCTGGCTCTCTCTCTCTGGCTGGCTCTCTCTCTCTGGCTGGCTCTCTCTCTCTGGCTGGCCCTCTCTCTCTGGCTGGCCCTCTCTCTCTGGCTGGCTCTCTCTCTCTGGCTGGGCCTCTCTCTCTCTGGCTGGCCCTCTCTCTCTGGCTGACCCTCTCTCTCTGGCTGGCTCTCTCTCTCTGGCTGACCCTCTCTCTGGCTGGCCCTCTCTCTGGCTGGCTCTCTCTCTGGCTGACCCTCTCTCTGGCTGACCCTCTCTCTGGCTGGCCCTCTCTCTGGCTGGCCCTCTCTCTGGCTGGCCCTCTCTCTGGCTGGCTCTCTCTCTCTGGCTGGCCCTCTCTCTCTGGCTGGCTCTCTCTCTGGCTGACCCTCTCTCTCTGGCTGGCTCTCTCTCTCTGGCTGACCCTCTCTCTGGCTGGCCCTCTCTCTGGCTGGCCCTCTCTCTGGCTGGCTCTCTCTCTGGCTGACCCTCTCTCTCTGGCTGGCTCTCTCTCTCTGGCTGACCCTCTCTCTGGCTGGCCCTCTCTCTGGCTGGCTCTCTCTCTGGCTGGCCCTGTCTCTCTGGCTGGCTCTCTCTCTGGCTGACCCTCTCTCTCTGGCTGGCTCTCTCTCTCTGGCTGGCTCTCTCTCTCTGGCTGACCCTCTCTCTGGCTGGCCCTCTCTCTGGCTGGCTCTCTCTCTGGCTGGCCCTGTCTCTGGCTGGCCCTATAAGTCGTACGTATTTCTGTCTTAGACGGCGGGTCAGCATTTATGACGCGTATGTTGGCTTCAGTAAGATTTTGTGTAACAACAACATCTGCGTTGATAAATTTTAGTTGAAATCTTATTTGGTTTGTAATGCTGCTCTGTGTGTGGTAATGTTTCAGTGGTCTGTCGGGCATTTCTCCACAGTGCTGACATTTTCTCCCTTCTCTAGAACCAGTAAGCTTATATCCTATGCACATGGGCATCTAACCCTTATGCGGCAAGAATGCACTTCTGTTTTTTCTATTGCAGGCTTCCTTGAAAATAATTTGTTCCTAATTTGATGATTTCTTGTGCCTCCCCGACAGATGGTGATGCCGCAGCTGTTGCATTATGGTCACTGTGCATGTTTTGTGTTGCTCTCTCAGTACAGTCTCTGTGACATGTGAATGAATACTTTACTTTTCTTAGTTGTAATTTGACAGTTTCATCTAAAATGTCATTCAGTGGTTCACTGTCACATAACTTGGCACCCGGTTGATAAGAATGTGACTACCGTAACATTTGAGAGAGTCAGTCACAGTGCGAGGGTGTGTAAGCTGGAGCTCCGAGTGTGTCCTGATAGTGATCATGGAAGGTGTAGTGAGGGAGCTGTGCGGAGCTCTGAGGGCAGAGTTGGAGTCCCTGCAGGAGCAGCTAAGACATGAAACAACGTCAAGAGGAGAAGAAGAAACCTCAACGCAACGCAGGCTTCTCTTGAAGCCTCTAGAGAAGAAGCATGAAACAACGTCAAGAGGAGAAGAAACCTCAACGCAACGCAGGCTTCTCTTGAAGCCTCTAGAGAAGAAGCATGAAACAACGTCAAGAGGAGAAGAAACCTCAACGCAACGCAGGCTTCTCTTGAAGCCTCTAGAGAAGAAGCATGAAACAACGTCAAGAGGAGAAGAAACCTCAACGCAACGCAGGCTTCTCTTGAAGCCTCTAGAGAAGAAGCATGAAACAACGTCAAGATGAAGCAAAGGAGGAGAGCAGAATTAGAAAATCTTCGTCGTGGAGTGTCCCAAAGGACAGGAGACTTAAGAAAACTCTGACAAGGCCACCTACAGATGTCCTGAAGACCTCCAACTCATTCGCCGTGCTGGAAGACGAGTGCTGTAGGCAGACTGCAGTTCACCCGAGAGACAAACCAGCGAAGGGAGCGCAGGGAAAGGAAGTTGCTAAACGAATTTTTTTGGTTGGTGATTCCCAAGGGAGGTATTTGGATAGATCTTTTTGTGCCAGAGATAGGGGGAACAGGTTAAGGGTTTGCTATCCGGGAGCTGGAATTGTTGACATTGTAAACAACATGAACGAGATTATTGCTGGAAATGGGAACAAACCTATTATTTGTATCAGTGCAGGTGGAAATGATGTTGGGCGAGTTAGGAGTGAGGCACTGATACAGAGGTTTAAGACAGCCATAGAATTAGAAGCAAGGGAGGAATCCCGATCACATGTGGCATTCTTCCAAGAAAGAGAATTGGAAACGAATTGTTGTCGAGGGCCCTTGGTGTCAATTGTCGACTGGACAAATATTGTAAATCAAATGCAATATCATTCATTGATAGCTGAGATTAATTCTATGGAAAGAATGACATGTATGCTCGGGATGGGGTGCATTTATCTAGGGCTGGGGCTGTTGCTGATACCAACTCGTTGGATTTTGTGGCTGGAGGGGGTTTGTTTGGGTTTAAACTGTTAGTAGATAGTTGTATGGGGATGGATATGGGGAAAGGAGGCATTAAAAGTATGAGTTGGTCGGGGAAAAATTTATAAAAGGAACAGGGAAGGGGAAGGGCCTCAAAATAGCAATACACTTAAGGTATATTACACGAACAGTAGAAGTTTAAGAAACAAAATAATTTTTTTTTTTTTTTTTTTTTTTTTTGAGATATATAGAAGAGTTGTTACATTCTTGTACAGCCACTAGTACGCGTAGCGTTTCGGGCAAGTCCTTAATCCTATGGTCCCTGGAATACGATCCCCTGCCGCGAAGAATCGTTTTTTCATCCAAGTACACATTTTACTGTTGCGTTAAACAGAGGCTACAGTTAAGGAATTGCGCCCAGTAAATCCTCCCCGGCCAGGATACGAACCCATGACATAGCGCTCGCGGAACGCCAGGCGAGTGTCTTACCACTACACCACGGAGACTGTGATTTAAATGATTTAAATGCTCTTGTCTGCACAAAAATACTATATATTATTGCACTTACAGAATCATGGATAAATATAGAAAACAGAAAGCTATTAGCTGAATTTCAAATAAACCGATTAAAACTATCTCACACAGATAGATATATCAGAAGAGAAGAGGGATGTTGTTGTTGTCATAGCTTCAGCTACTTGGAACTCAAAGTTCCAAGTAGCACGGGCTATGGTGAGCCCGTTTTTTCCGAGAAGGGGGAGTAGCCATATATGTTAGGGAAAATTTGAAATGTAGTCTCAAAGAGGGAATCAAACTGAGCCACACACAGAACCTATTTGGTTACAATTAAAAGAAAAAGCTAAAAAACTTATAACAAGAGTTATATACAGGCCACCAAACTTAGACTGAGAATGGAACCAAAGCATCTACGGGATGAAACATCTAGAGCATCTAGGTCATACAATATTTGCGTAATGGGCGTAATGGTTTTAATGAAATAAACTGGCTGAACAGACCAGGAAATAATGAAGCAGAAGATTTTATGGAAATAATAGTCGATTATAGTAACTCCAACACATTAAGAAAACAATGCATGAAAATAATATTTTAGACTTAAGTGTTAACCAACAGGGAGACACAAATTATTGATAACGAAATAGGGAGTGAGCTAGGAACGGTGATCACAAGGAAATCAGATTTAGCATAGAATTGAATAGATTTATAGGATAAATTTATGTTAAAGTGCCAGATTTCCGAAAAGCTGATTTTAATGGCTAGGAATTTTTAGGGGTAAAACAGATTGGAAAGTCCTGGGCATGGGGCGTGGGCCGGTCTTGGAGCGAGACGTGAACCCAGCGATGGGTGATGTAAGTAGGGATTTTGACGTGGATTCAAAATATAAATTATTTAAAAATATTCTAAGCAAAGCACAGGAACATAGTATACCATACAAATTGAATAGATTGAATACCAATGACCCGAAATGGATAACAAAGGATCTAAAGAACCGTATAGGTAGAAAGAGAGCTTGGTACAAAAGAATTAGGAATGGGAAGTCAGTTTAGAACAAGAATTCGTCCAATTAGTTAGAAATGTTAAAAAGGAGATAACGAGGGCAAAAAGAAGCTATGAAGTTCGCATAGCAGGGCAAGCAATGACAAATCCTAAAGGTTTCTTTCAGTTATATCAATCGAAGATTAGGGAAAGGATAGGTCCATTAAAACCTTGGACAGGTTAGATAACTGACAATGCCGAAGCAACTGAGCTAATGGGCAACACAAATGCGAACAAGCTTGAATGGTCCCCCATGGCTTGGGGACCATTCAATTTGTTCACATTTGTGTTGCTCACGTGGCCCCTCAAAGTGAGGTGATTCGATGAAATATTTTTGCCTGAGTTGACCACCGAGTGCTCTCGGATCTTGGATAAATAGTCTCACGACTACCAAAATTTTTGTAGAGTCGTGTGGTCTAGTGGTTAAAGAACCAAGTACACCATGGTGCATAGTGCTCCTGGCTGTCTGGATTCGAATCCTTTTGAGGTGGAGTTTTCAGTTATATATATATATATATATATATATATATATATATATATATATATATATATATATATATATATATATATATATATATATATATAATATAATATATATATATGTTGTTAAATATGACCGAAAAGGTAAGATTAATAATTGTAACACGAATTTTCTCAATATTTCTTATGTTTCTTTTCACTATCGATGGTAATTGAAAATCAATTCTCCAAAATTCATTTTTATTTCTAGTCTGATGCTACGCCTGAACGCGTTTCATAATAACTTATTACATTTTCAAAGACTTTAGTTTACACACACAACTGTAACCTGTAAACACGCTGTTGTTGTTGTTGTTGTTTTAGATTTAGCTACTCAGAACGAAGTGTTCATGTAGCACGGGCTATGGTGAGCCCGAAATTGAGTACGGTTATTCGCGATAACTTTGTTACTGTGATATTTGGGTTTAAGTTTAAAATAGAGGTGGGGATTCCTCCGTTTTCTGAATTTATTTTTCGCGTCTGTTTCAGTGCACTGGTTTTAGTCTTGTTTTAATAACATTATCTTGGTGGCGGATGTAAATGCAAAATGCTCACTAATGAGTCCCATTCCTCAACGGCTTTTCTAATCATTGTAGTCGCGGTGGAATGTGCATCTAATGCATCTGCTATCATAGGCCAGGAGCTAGCCTTTTAATCCCCAGGCAAGTTGAAGACTGGCTTGATGATGACGTCATTGACCATTGGTGATGCCTGTGCAAGGGTCGCTGAGGTAACGCTAAACACACGAGACAGGGCCCGACCTTTTAATCCCCTTGAGGTAAATGGCAGGGGCCATAGAGCGACTTGTGGAAAAAATTCGAGAAAACCCAGGGGCCTTAGAGCGACTTTTTAATCCCCTTGAACGTGCCTGTGCAGGCTCGCTGAGCTAACGAAATTTTGGGATGACTGGAGGTGACTGTTTAATCCACTTGAGCGAAACTGGCAGGGGTCTATGACCGGCCTTGGAAAAGAAAATGAAAATATCCCGGGGCCTATGGCCGACCAGGGGAAAAACATAACAAAAAAAAAACAGGCCCTTTGGGTGGCCGTTGGGAAAAGCAAAACGGTCGCTCATAGGCCCGGTTTCCACTACTGCCCCAGTAGTGGGGAACGAGACGTAGACCGGTCGTTTTTTTTTTTTCAGGGTCGATTTACACACCCTGTGTTTTGCGAACTTTTTTCCAGGGTCGGTCTACGCACTCCCCAGTTTTACAAACTTTTTCAGGGGTCGGTCTACCCACCCTGGGTTTTCTCGAATTTTTTCCTTAAGTCGCTCTATGGCCCCTGCCATTTACCTCAAGGGGATTAAAAGGTCGGGCCCTGTCTCGTGTGTTTAGCGTTACCTCAGCGACCCTTACACAGGCATCGCCAATGGTTGTCTCCTCATAATTACCTTGACCACCTCACCTGGCTCTGTCTCGTGTGTTTTGCGTTACCTCAGCGACCCTTACACAGGCATCGCCAATGGTTGTCTCCTCATAATTACCTTGACCACCTCACCTGGCTCTGTCTCGTGTGTTTTGCGTTACCTCAGCGACCCTTACACAGGCATCGCCAATGGTTGTCTCCTCATAATTACCTTGACCACCTCACCTGGCTCTGTCTCGTGTGTTTTGCGTTACCTCAGCGACCCTTACACAGGCATCGCCAATGGTTGTCTCCTCATAATTACCTTGACCACCTCACCTGGCTCTGTCTCGTGTGTTTTGCGTTACCTCAGCGACCCTTACACAGGCATCGCCAATGGTTGTCTCCTCATAATTACCTTGACCACCTCACCTGGCTCAGTGTAGGTGTGTGGGTGGGTGGTCGTAGTCTCAGGGTGGTTAAGTATAGCGACTACAGAATATATTGATATTCAGGGCCCAGATTCGACAACACTGCTCCTGTGCCAGGTAAGTCCACTACGGCTCACCATAGCTCGTGCTACTTGGAACTTGTTTCGAGTAGCTTAATCTATAACAACAACAACAACCTGTGGCTTAACAACACAATTCTACATCACTAAGGCTGAAGAGTAATGGACTAAGGTCATACGAAACAGTCGGCTGTACTCAGTTTTGCATTCAGCAACATTATTCCTTCTCCTCTAACCAGGGGGGAATTCTGAAGGGCGAAACTCGGGACAAATAATAGCTTTTTCACCGAGTCAACACAGTAAGATTTTCCCTGATCCTCCTCTTGCAGTGAGCAGGATTCGGACACCGTTTCTGGGAGGAATACTATTCTTTGTTTTCTCCTCACATTTCACACATATTTAGAAGCCAAAAAAGGAAGAACAAACCTATAAACATTGTTTCTTTTCTCCCATTTCTTTACGTGTCATGTGTCAGTTGTTTTTGATGATGAATTGTGGAGCCACCAATCTGGGTAACATGGAGATCGACGCATCAAGACCGAAGAGGGCTCGTGCACCTTCACCAAATTAACCCTCGACCTCGAAGGCGAGAAGACAAGCTGACCCTCATACCGCAGTCTCTGAATTCCTACCAGCAGCAATGATTGAAACCCTCAAGGATTCTCTCTCCCACGTCTCAGGAGAGGAGTGGGAAAATGGACTATCAGAGACCTTGCTCAGGTATGAGCAAGGTCCACAGCTCCCGGCAGGCACCCTACACGGTGTCTGAACAGGAGCAGGTTCATCCACATTGAAGTACCTTCCTTTCTCCCCAGACCCGGAGGATCTACTCCAAGTACACGACATCACACCACTAGTACATACAATGATGGGAAAAAAGGCCCGTTTCGAAGTGGACCGTTTTTTCCTGCCAGAGGAAACAGAGATTATAGCGCTCGTGAAACCAATCTTTACGACCATAGAGTACCTGAAAGACAAACTCTCACACATTCAGCGCTCAACCAGACTAGGACTATATCCTTGACTGCCTGGCCCTGCAGGTATGTTTTCCATTTTTCTCTACTGGTATCCCGATTCTGCCAGGTCTCAGCAATTTCATTAATAAGGTAAACTTAGCAAAAGCTAGGGCGTCCATGGCAACCTACACGCTGTTCCTCAAAGCCTCCCACACAATGGAGATGACTAAAATTGACCTCATTGTAGCCCATCTCCTAATGAAAGGATAGGACGAAAAGAGGATAGAGACCACCATGTGGGAAGGTTTTAGATGGAAGACGGCCCCGAAGCAGGGCAACCTGGAGAGACCCTATGACGGACGCCTCATGATGATATCATTGCAAACGTCGCACAGGTACGATAAGTTTTTCTCGAATCCCCAGGAAGGTACAATGTAAAGCCTGCTGAATGCTCTCAACAGGGCGCTAAACCAAGGGCAACCAGTGAAGCAACAACCTGAGCAGCGGGAAGCCCGGGCAGCCCCCACCCGCTAAACACACACCGAAACTACGACGTTGGTACAACGTTCGAACAAGTTTTAACACCACCTAACCAATTATAACAATATATCAAGTTGTAACAACGTTCCAATACGTCATAAACACATTAAACCAAGATGTAACAACTTTATTACAAGTTGTTACAAGCGGAAAATAGAGACAGTTTCGGTTTGTGTTTCCAGGGCAGGTCCGTACTTGAGCTTCCGGATGACGAGGACATTAGCCTACGTCCTAACCAAGGTATGCCCCCTCCCACCAAACCTGTCCTTCAGCCCCAAAAACCTAGGAACCCCTAACCAGGCCACAGAACAAAACCAGAGGAGGAGCCCTTCCAGACAGACACGCCAAAGAGATGACTCTTGGGCAAACTACGGAGGGTTGAACGATCGAGACAGATCCAGAGCTGGGTGGGAAAACCCACTAAGAAATAACAGGGACAGATATCAAGGAAACATAGGGTATAACAACAGACCCCCCTCCCCTAGGCAGAACTACCGCCCTAACGATAAAGGTAATTATAACAATAGGGGACATCATTTTTTCCGAAAGAACAGAGACAGGAGCAGGTACGACAAGAGACAGGGACAGCAGACGTCATGCAGGGAACAACAACAAGACCAGACGCTGGAACAGCACGAACAGAGGCCAGCAGGGAGGAGGCAGAGATGCAGAGTGGAACGATGGAGGGCAGAGAAGAAACGGAAACAACGCGAACTACAGCAGAGGAAAATTATATATATATATATATATATATATATATATATATATATATATATATATATATATATATATATATATATATATATATATATATATATAACTGAAAACTCACACCCCAGAAGTGACTCGAACCCATACTCCCAGAAGCAACACAACTGGTATGTACAAGACGCCTTAATCCACTTGACCATCACGACCGGACATAATGAGGTGATAGCCGAGGCTATATGAACCACCCCACCGCCGGCACTCGGATAGTTATCTTGGGCATAGCATTTTACCAAATCACCTCATTCTTTGGGGCACACGTGAGGAACACAAATGCGAACAAGCCTGAATGGTCCCCAGGACATATGCAACTGAAAACTCACACCCCAGAAGTGACTCGAACCCATACTCCCAGAAGCAACACAACTGGTATGTACAAGACGCCTTAATCCACTTGACCATCACGACCGGACATAATGAGGTGATAGCCGAGGCTATATGAACCACCCCACCGCCGGCACTCGGATAGTTATCTTGGGCATAGCATTTTACCAAATCACCTCATTCTTTGGGGCACACGTGAGGAACACAAATGCGAACAAGCCTGAATGGTCCCCAGGACATATGCAACTGAAAACTCACACCCCAGAAGTGACTCGAACCCATACTCCCAGAAGCAACACAACTGGTATGTACAAGACGCCTTAATCCACTTGACCATCACGACCGGACATAATGAGGTGATAGCCGAGGCTATATGAACCACCCCACCGCCGGCACTCGGATAGTTATCTTGGGCATAGCATTTTACCAAATCACCTCATTCTTTGGGGCACACGTGAGGAACACAAATGCGAACAAGCCTGAATGGTCCCCAGGACATATGCAACTGAAAACTCACACCCCAGAAGTGACTCGAACCCATACTCCCAGAAGCAACACAACTGGTATGTACAAGACGCCTTAATCCACTTGACCATCACGACCGGACATAATGAGGTGATAGCCGAGGCTATATGAACCACCCCACCGCCGGCACTCGGATAGTTATCTTGGGCATAGCATTTTACCAAATCACCTCATTCTTTGGGGCACACGTGAGGAACACAAATGCGAACAAGCCTGAATGGTCCCCAGGACATATGCAACTGAAAACTCACACCCCAGAAGTGACTCGAACCCATACTCCCAGAAGCAACACAACTGGTATGTACAAGACGCCTTAATCCACTTGACCATCACGACCGGACATAATGAGGTGATAGCCGAGGCTATATGAACCACCCCACCGCCGGCACTCGGATAGTTATCTTGGGCATAGCATTTTACCAAATCACCTCATTCTTTGGGGCACACGTGAGGAACACAAATGCGAACAAGCCTGAATGGTCCCCAGGACATATGCAACTGAAAACTCACAAATGCTTGTTCGCATTTGTGTTCCTCACGTGTGCCCCAAAGAATGAGGTGATTTGGTAAAATGCTATGCCCAAGATAACTATCCGAGTGCCGGCGGTGGGGTGGTTCATATAGCCTCGGCTATCACCTCATTATGTCCGGTCGTGATGGTCAAGTGGATTAAGGCGTCTTGTACATACCAGTTGTGTTGCTTCTGGGAGTATGGGTTCGAGTCACTTCTGGGGTGTGAGTTTTCAGTTGCATATGTCCTGGGGACCATTCAGGCTTGTTCGCATATATATATATATATATATATATATATATATATATATATATATATATATATATATATATATACATATATATACACATATATACACATATATATACACATATATACATACATATACATACATATATAAATATATATATAATATATATAATATATATATATATGTCGTACCTAGTAGCCAGAATGCACTTCTCGGCCTACTATGCAAGGCCCGATTTGCCTAATAAGCCAAGTTTTCCTGAATTAATATATTTTCTCTAATTTT